>NC_083343.1:117635504-117944850 GCF_019175385.1 Lycium barbarum | reverse complement strand
TATTAACATGTCAGAAGCGGCATGTATGTTGGATTGCATTATTTACCTAAAGATTGTTTTGAGACTTCGTGTGCAAATTTATGTTTCTTCCAGCGAAGGCTGCTGGTATTGAGTTAGATTGTGATTTCTTCTCTCCTAAGTCAAATTATGATTATGCTTTGTTACCACCTTACATACTCAGTACATTGTGCGTACTAACTTCCTTTTGCTTGGGGACGCTGCGTTCATGCCCGCAGTCCCAGATTGTTTGGCATGGTAAGTGGACGTCAGCTGGGATTGGCAAGTTCCACCTCATTCTGGAACTGTGCTGAGTCATGTATAGATATGTATGATTATGGGTATGTCAGGGCACTATCCTGACTCATAATGTTCAGTTTACTTCTTAGAGACTTCTGCAGACAGTGTCCTGTGATATGTTTGTCGAGATGTCGACAAAGTGATGTCAGTTGAGTCATTTGTGGATTTTTAAGGAGTATGTATTTTAGATGATTTCAATTTGTTTAAAGTACTTATTTGATTGAAAGTTTTCATAATCGTTGTAAAGATAATGATTTCTATTTGGAAAAGTTGTATGTTCTTAAAAGTTTTTGAAATGACAGGTTTTGATAGAGCGAATGTCTGAGGGTTCGCTCGACTCTGATAAGAGTCGGGTGCCCGTCATGCCCCACCATTGTTAGGGTGTGACAAAGTTTATAATGATTATGAAAACTTTCAATCAAATAAGTATTTTAAACCAATTGAAATCATCTGAAATACATACTTTTTTAAAATCCACAAATGACTCAATTGACATCACTTTGTCGACATCTCGACAAACATACCAGAGGACACTGTCTGCAGAAGTCTCTAAGAAGTAAACTGAACATTATGAGTCAGGACAGGGCCTTGACATACCCATAATCATACATATCCATACATGACTCAGCACAGCTCCAGAATGAGGTGGAACTTGCCAATCCCAGCTGACGTCTAAGCATCCTAGCTATACACTTAACCTGCCAAACAATCTGGGGCTGCGGGTGTTATATCCCGTATTTTTGCACGTTGGATTATTCGTAAGCTAATCGACATAAGTTTAAGGACAAGATTATTTTTGAGATATGAGATAAGGACTTTTAATCCCGATTTTAATAAGTGCACGATTTGCTTGTAAATTATAATTAGTGTGAAAATATTAGTGGAGATTAGGGATTAACTAACCATGATTAGATTATTAAATGGGGATTTATAATTAATTAAGCAAAATATTTTTGGACCATTGTTAATGTGATCAGCAGCAACACGGGATAGAGACACATAAGGACGCATACATGCAATGAAAGTAATTTTTTGTTTCGCTGGAGACTTTGAGTGTGCAAGCTGGCACACCTATATTCAACACCAAATGACAATCCTTATATTTCGTACATGTGTATTACTTGGTCATAAAAGGGAATTATGAGATCAACTTTTGTCATTTAGTAGAAACCCACTTTACGTTAACCTTTATTAAAGAAAACAAAGGTTATTTCATGTGTCAAAGTCCTCATTTTTTTAAGACACAAACAAAACAAAGGACTAGGTGATAGTAGTTGAGAGGGATCATGTTACATCCCGTATGTTCATGCGTTGGAAAGTGTGCGAGTTAAATGATATTAGTAACAGACACGAGGTTATCCCCCAAGCTTATAGATTGTTAAAGTGATGGCATACATGTATCGTAAGGATTTGAAGTTAAATCAATCGAAGAAAATAAGTTTCGTCGAGGTTCAAATTTATTTGAATGAAATACGGTCCAAGCTATAATACCTCGTATTTTTGGACTAGGAAATTGAACCATCTAGCATGAGCAAATTTACTCGAGCTCGGAGGATTTATTCATATTCAATCATGCAAATTAAGAGCTCGTGGAATAAGGACGTGAAGTCCCGGAATGATTTCGGACTTAAAAGTGTGATCACGGTGATTGGGAAAGAAATTAGAATTTTATGAAATATATCCTCTGGATATCACAATATTTGTGAAATGTTGCTACATGACTTGTTCTAATTTTATGCGACTAAATAGTATTTTAACAAAGCAATTAATTAAAGTGGTTAGGTAGACAAGTGCTTAGGTGGATGAGCTTCTACGTGGCTGCATGTAAGAAAACAATATATGACTATCATCCTACATATATTAATTAAGTGCATGTAAGGATGAAGTGTCATGGTTTTGGAAGTGTGGGATAAGGGGGTGGTCCCCATAGTTTGTAAATGAAAATTATATACTACCCTTTCATAAATCAATCCTCAATTGTGAGAAGACTTCAGATTCCATATTTTCTTGAAAGGATAATAACGTAGAATTACTTAAAGAAAGTGATCAAGTCTTTTAACTGAATCGCGGAGGAAAAGTACAAGGAACAACATAGAGGTTATAGCCACGTCAGTAATCTCCGGGTAATAGCAAATCAGTAGTTTCTTCAAAGTGGAGTAAGGAGGAAGAAGAGGAGTTCATGGCAAATAAGGTAAGAATTCTCCTCTACTAGATACATTTAAATTCGTCCAGGTCATAATTAAATTGAGAGACGGGAACTACGAAATTAATTATGGGAAATCGGATAAATTGTTATTGTTACCATGTGGACTGTTTGGTGTTTGTTATAAATTGTTTGGTGTGCTGAAATATGGTGGGATTGGCTATAGTTGTTGTTGTTGTGTTTGTTGTTATGCTATGTATATACGAAAATAAAAAAGTGTATACAAGTATCGTTAGAGGAATGTATGTTGGGCTATTTTGGAGGTGATTTAAGAATGGATTTGATTCTATTTGGATATGTATTTATTGATATTGTTGTTGGTATGGTGATTGATATTTTGGCTAAGTTGAAATCACGAGGATTATTGTGTTTGTAGGGAAGATGTTGCCCGAATATCGTTACATTTCTAAGTAATTAAGGATTGGTTTGAAAGAGTATCCTAATTTGATTATTGGCATATTTGGTATTGTTTGTAGATTGGTGAAGCCCGAGACCTAAGTTATGATTAACTTGAGAAGCGACAAGGTATGTAAAGCTAACCCTTCTTTCTTTTCGGCATGATCTTTATAAAACAAATAGATGATGAGTATATAACTCCAAAGAAACTCCAATTCTTAGAGACACTAGGATGGCTAACGTTATTGATTTCCCGAACTTACTTCATTATGTCTTGATACGTGTCTATGATTCCAGCCGTCCTATTTTGATATAATCCATAATGACATTCGAAGGGTATTTGATATGACTATTGTCTTGATTTTCAAATAATAGTTCATTTTGATTATTCTATTGAGTCTCAGATATGATTTAGTTTGCATATGGTTGCTCACTACTCTGCTCGGGCATGCCGTAATATATCTTTCACCGAGTCCCGGGCCGGGTATGTTTTCGTGTACAGTTCCACTGCATTGTTCACCAAGTCCCTCACTAGAGGGTCGGGTACGGTATATATATATATATATATATATATATATATATATATATATATATATATATATATATATATATATATATATATATATATATATATATATATATATATATATATATATATATATATATATGATATGATATGATGATGATGTGATTATGGCGCCGAGGATGGTAGATGATGACTTATTCACCGAGTCCCATAATGGGCCGGATATGATATATGATATAGACATGCATGATTTTCATATCGTAAGGCACAGGTGCATTGGTATTTTTGATTATCATACTTGCCTCCTGTATTCGTTTATGCAGTTGTGATTTTCCTTATTATATTACATGCTTTATATACTCAGTACATATTCCGTACTGACCCCCTTTCTTCGGGGGGCTGCGTTTCATGCTCGCAGGTATAGACCCTCGATTTGGTGGTCCTCCAGCTTAGGATTTCTACTCAGCTATCTTGGAGAGCTCCATTGTTCCGGAGCCTAAACTTTTGGTACAGATCTTTTGATGTATATATATATATATATTTATCCAGGGGTACGGCGGGGCCCTGTCCCGTCATATTTCACTATCGATACTCTTAGAGGTCTGTAGACATATGTGTGGGTTGTGTATCCGTTTTGTTCAGCTGTGTCTATACGATGTGCTATGGATATGTTCGTCTGTAGTGGCAACCTTGTCGGCTTGCTTATGGTATTGATATATAGTGGCAGCCTTGTCGGCTTGCGTATTATATTGTGTTTTGATTAGTTGTGACTCCTCAGGAGATAGGTTATCTGGATATATACGTATGATGACGTTATGAACCTTTGGAGTTCTTTTGCAAGTTTCCATATTGCTCTTAGATTCAGTTTGACTATATCTAACAGGTATGTATATGAGTGTCCAGCTCGGGCACTAGTCATGGCCTACGGGGTTGGGTCGTGACAGCGGGCATGAACGCAGCGTCCCCAGGCAAAAAGACACCAGTACAGACAATGTACTGAGTATGTAAGGTGGTAACAAATCATAATCATAATTTGACTTAGGAGAGAAGAAATCACAATCTAACTCAATACTTGCAGCCTTCGCTGGAATAAACATAAATGTGCACACAAAGTCTCAAAACAATCTTTAAGTAAATAATGCAATCCAACACACATGCCGCTTCGGACATGTTAACAGAATGATCCTTTCGGACAACCACTTCCGGCTAGTATCACAACAGTCCATTCGGACGGCCGCTTCCGGCATAATAACGATGGCTCCTTCGGACAGCCGCTTCCGGCTTAGTTAGGGTGGCCCCTTCGGGTAGCCGCTTCCGGCTTAATATCACCATCATATCAACACAAACCCAATCCACAAATATAAATTTCAATTTAAAGCATAAGTCACTAATCAATTCATCACAATTCAGTTATTAGCCTTAATCTTTCATAAAAAGTTATCAAATTTGTATCTCACTAGACTCAGGAGGACATACTTCCAGGTTTGAGGGTAGAATTGTTATGAAATTTTTACTACCTATACTCTACCCAATTTCATCTCATTGCCTTACCCAAAGAATAAATGATCATATCAATACAAAGGGATGATACTATGGAATGTAAACATAAATCGTAAATGAAATGAAGTAGTAAATATCGCACACCCTTAGGAGTGGTTTTGAAAATCAAACTTTATGTTTCCTTTAGTATAAAACTCATTTCCTCGAAATCATTAGTAAAACCATATACACAACTCTACTTGGCACCTTATGAGTGTTCCCTTCGGAACAGAATAGGAGTACAATATCAATAAGCCATCACAAGAAACATTTAGACCTTTAAAAAAAAAAATTTACTACCCCCTTTAATATTGGTATTAGAGCGAGGCAAAACATATACTTTGTTGGAGTATGTCTTTTTCAGATATACTAACATAGTAAATTTTTAAAGACAAGATTATATGAGACAACATAGTTTTACTCAATATATAAGTTATAATTATCGTATGATATATTTCACCCAAAGAAGACTTGCAAATCTTAGACAAACTAGTTATAATTAATTTTCTGTCTATCTCCCAAAATTTTCGTTTTTTTAATGAACAGTAAAATGAACATTAATTTTTTATTTTTTATTTTTTTATTTTTATCTTAATCTGGACTTTGTCCAGTCACGAATCTTGTTATACTGTTCATCTCTTTCTCTTAACCTTTGTTCTTGATAACAGTCTTCTTTAACCACACCCCAGTAACCACGACCAACATCGTCCTTTAGCATTTGGACATTAAAACGGCCTCTTTAAAACCTAGGAATTTACAGGTTAATCCATCGAGGTTATTAAGAAGTTAAGAGAATAACCATATACTAAGAATAACAAATTCATGATGATAAGGAAGTAATTACTTAAACATAATAATCACAAAATAATTTACATAATAGGGAGATTAGTACAGAAAACATAGTAAATAAACTTACATGGTTTGAAGAAGGAGAGAGGTTTCCCTTTCGGGGAACCCCAAAAAACTACTTCACACTAGGGGGTAGTTATTAAAAACTTAATACTAATTTACAATAGGAGTTTATATCACACAGGTTTTTGACTGGGCAAGGGATTGAAGCATTTGATGAAAGAGAAGGGGAATATGGAAGTTTTCTAGAGAGAGGTGGTTGGTGCTCTTGTTGGTGCTATTGTAAGAGTATATATATATGTGTGTGTGTGTTTAAGTTATATGTATACTGTATATAGTTATAAGTTATATATATATATATATATATATATATATATATTTAAGTATACTATATATACTTATAACTTATATATTATAACTTAAGTTATTTATAGCTTAATTTTTTTCTAAGTTTATAAATTCATATATACGTATATATATGTCTTTTTGTGGCGTATAATTATAATTAGTAAAACGTATAGATGTTTCTCCCTTAGAATTAGTGTACATTAGGTGAGATTCTGGCTGTAAAATCTTTTTTCTATTAAAATCTTCTAGATTCCATTCCATCCCTGCATAGTCTTCAGGATTTATCTTTATGGGTTTTATTAGTCTTATTCCTCTATTTCCCATTACTTCTACTACATCTTCTACCTTAATTTTAAATTTTGTATTACTATTATTAGTCATTTTTCCTAGAAATTCTACGCATATTAATAAATTATTACCGTTATACATCTCTTCATAACCCTTGGTCTGTATTCCTATTTTTATGTGCTTTTCAAATTCTGCTAAATTCATTATAAAATCTGGGCTAATATAAAAGATTCCTCCATTATTTGTCATGTCTACCTCCGTTAGTCCTATTATTGATTTTTTCATGTCTGACCATCTATCGTCGTAAATCACTATTAGAACTTTAGTTCCTAAGTTCTTTCTAGTTAATCCTTTTAATCCTACTACTATTAATCCTATATGCATTAAACTTCTTCCAGTATTTTTTATTTGTCTTACAGCCGCTGGGTCTATTAAACTTATTGTAGTAACTTTAGTTCCTATAGCTGATAATTGCTCTTCTCTATAATGTCTATATAATTGTGTTGTACTTGAGAACTGTCCTATATTATATAAGGTTTTTGGATTTAATAGTTTAATTGGTTTTGTTGGAAAATTTGTATATTTCTATCTACGTCTATTACCTCACTTAGCTGTTGATTGTTTTCTTCTGGTGTTCTTCTACTTAAAATTCTTGATAAGAAATTATTACCTATTCTATTTTCTGAAAAACTTACTCTTAGTCTTTCTTGCCTTTCTGATCCTCCTTCGTTTCTTGGTCTAGTTGAAAGAAGGTCCATCTTTGTGGTTTTCTGATTACTTTAACTTTTTCTTTCTGAGGTGTTATCTCAACCTTTTTCAATTGTTCTATTAATTCTTCAACTTCTTTATTTTTAGGGGTCTCTTTATTTTTCTCCTTTTGTTGTTCACTTAACCACCGAACGCGTTCACCTAATAATTCTAACCTTGGTACTATTATTTCTATTTTATTTATTATTTCTAATATTAATGAAATTATAGTAATATTTTGTTGTAGTATTATTTGGTCCGATTTAGCGTTAGGTATATAATCTTTGTAGTCTGCTGGTAAAGGTATAGACTTTTCTATTAATTTTGAGGCTTCTTCTTGAGCTAATGTTGGTCTACTCATGAAAGAGTGATTTCTTTTAGTTCTGCTACTGTCTTTTTTAATTCTCTAATGTCACTGGTTAAAACTTCTACTTGTTGCGTTATTTTACAGACTATGTGGGTTGTTTTTAGTTCTATTTCTTTTGGTTTTTCTGTAACAACTTTAACTAACTTTTCTATTTCTGTCTTTGTAGGTAATTTTTCTAGATTAAATTTATTAACTAGAGTCTGAACTTTCTTTTCTAATTCTAATTCTTGTGTTTTTAAGTAATCTAGATTTTTTTCTAATTTTTCGAATGTTTTCTTTTGCTTAGTTTGAGATGCTTCTATCACCTCTAATATTCTAGTGACATCTTTATTATTTTCTTGTATTTTTTCACTAAAATTTATGAGTAAATCTACTAATGTATTCAATTGTTTGTCTTCACTATGTAGTATATGTTCTCCGTTACTGAAATTGTACTTTATAATACTATGATCTTTTAATGCTTTATACTTCTTTTCTGGGTATATACTTAAGTCTAAGTATTCTAGGTTTTTTAATGTATCAATTTTTCTAGGTTTATTTATTACCCTATCGGAATTTTTATTTTACACACTTCTTTATGGTGCTCTATAATAGTTGTAAGTCTTGCTATATTTTCTCTTATACCGTGTAATTCCCACGTTATAGCAGAGATTGTCTCTTCGTTAATCTGACTTTGTAAGAATCTATTGTTTATTAGTGATGATAATGTTTCTGAATTTATTATCTCTAAATACGCACTTAAGGCTTTTTCTACTTGTCTATATTCTCGTCTTTTCTTTATATCTCTATATAAATACCAATGATTAATAGCTATTTATCTAACAAAGGGTAGTGTTCTCATACAATTAATATGGTCTAAATCGCTTTTGATTCTTGAGGTCTTTCTAGATTTTATATATTCTAGTAACTTATACTCTAATCTTGATATTATATCTTTTAATTCTTGTAGTCTTAACTGGTTTTCTTTGGTACTACTTAATTTAATATATTCTGGGTATAGGTTATTTAACTCTTGCTTGACTTTTAAATAATTATCTTGCATTTATTAATGAAATTACTGAGTCAACCCTTATGAACATAGAATTAATACAAAAAGATTTTGAAGTAGACATAGCTATAGAAGAAGCAAAAAAACTTCAAAAAGAAAACAAAAATATGCTTTTTAGATGTAAAGGGTGTAAGTTAGGAGAACTAACAATAGGAGAAACCATAAATCATTTTAAATTATGTGAAGCTCGAATTGATAATTGGGGATATAGAGTAGAACATATATATCAGAAGAAATCGGACGAATTCGATAAAATATTAGAAGATATGCAATATAGTGATGACGAAATAGAGATAGACTCAATAACAAGCCAAAAAGAATTAATGGAATCTAGTGCATCTAGTTCTAGTCCATTTCAAAGAACAACAGGAGAACAATACACAGTGGACACTAGCACATGAAATGTACCTAGAAGAAGAGTTTTTAGAACAGCAGGAGAACCTATAGACAATGTTAAACCATTAAAAAAAAGAATGCCTATAGAAGAACCTATTATTCTTCAAGAAGGAGGTAATAAAGGTAAAATATTAAATATAGCAGCACATGATCCACAAAGATGGAATTCAGTAATAGATCTTTGGAAAGGAATAGTAGTAGCAGACTATATAAAAACATACAGTGATACAGACGCAGAAACAATGTATAAATATTTAGAAACTTTTTTAGGAGAATCAGCCAAAACTTTATGGGAAGCTTATAAGGAAAATTTTCCAATGAAATTTCAACACTTAGTATCTATAGGAGCAAATCCATATAACTTTACTAATAAAATACATACTTTAATTACAGGGGAAGACCCAAATAGTGGATTATTGGTACTACAAAGAAATGCGGTAATAAAATTAGAACAACTAAGCATAAGTAGTTGGTTTCATATTAAGAAATTTTTAAACAGTTATTTTTACTACTGTACTATTAGTGGAAATGCGTTTGACCAAGAATTAGGTAAAAAATTATTTAATAAACTACCAGGAGCCTTAGGAAGAGAAATAGAAGATAGGTGGAATAAGAGAGACGGAGTAGTGCAAAATCCTAATCTAAAATGGTCTATAGGACATAGAATACAACATATAATGGATATACTACAAGAGAAATGCACCCATATACAAATACAAAAACAGCTAAAACAAAATGAAATGAACTTTTGTAAAAGCGTAGTTTACACTACACAAAGCTATGATAAAGACAATTACAAAAAGAAAAAGCATAAAAAATACAGAACACATTATAATAGAAATTATCCTCAATATAATAGAAAGAAATATTATCTTAGAAAATCAGCAGCCAGAAAACCTTATTTAGACAGAAATAGACATGTAAGAAAATATCGAACAGAAAGGTATTATAAAAATAAACTAGAATGCTTTACTTGTGGAAGTGTAGAACACTTAGCAAATACACATCCAAAAAGAATAAATAATAAGACAAGAAATTCTCAGTTAATTGAAGATTTTCAAGAAACGTTAATAAATGTAGACGAATATATGTCAGACACAGAGAGTATATATTCTATAGTAAGTGTAGACACTGAAGAAAAAATCAAAACAGACTCGTCAGACTCAGGAGCAGAAGAATTAATCAATGAAATTGGATTAGAAAATCTAGACTTAGAAGCAATAGATAATTTAGCAAATATAGCGGAAGACTATAACCATGAGTTCGAACGAAATAAGGGATTGGATAGTAATGCATGTTTGTTTTGTAAATGGTATCCTAGTAGAGACAAAAGAGCTAAATGTAAAAATTGCTATATAGAAGGATGTACAATGTGTATAGAAAAAGAATTTAAGACAAAAATAAATAGAGAGGAAACTCATAAGAAAATTGAAGACCCTACTCTTAATCTAAGAAAAATAACATTAGAAACAAGAATAAATGAATTAGAAACTAGATTATGTAACCTAGAAAAAAGAAAACAAAAAGAAGTAGATAGTGAAGACGAAGAAATAAGATTATCAAATATACAACCAATAATGAAACCATTAAGAATAATACCAGAAGATTCTCAAGCAGAATTAATGAGTATAGAAGATCATGAAGCATTAGTATGTAATGAAGATAAAAAATTAGGAATAATAAAAATACTTGCCAGGATTAAAATAGATGATTATGAGATAGAAACATTAGCATTAGTAGATTCAGGGTGCACAAAGTGCATAATAAATAAAAGAATAGTTCCACCTAATTTAATAAAAATTCTAGAAAAACCAGTTGCAGCCATACAAATGGATGGAACACATAACATATATAGACATTATGTTCATAAGGCCTATATTAGCTTTATAAATACATGTTCAGAATTTTACAAACCAAGCTATAAAATGGATAAGATATGGGTAAGAGACCTTAATATAAATGTAGATTTTGTCATAGGATTAGACTTTATGTTACATAATAATGGCAGTTGTATGATTACAAGAGATAGAGTAATTTTCTTAAAAAACATTACTCATACACCGGTACAAGTTCTTAAGACTGAAACTAGAATCCGTCATAAGAAGATCCCTACACCAGATCAACGCAACCTGCAAAAGAAAGAAGATAGTTGCTGTAAAGAGTGTCAAGAAAATAATACATGTTGTAAAGATAAGCCAGAAATAAAAAATTTAACTCTAGAAGAAGAAGAAGAAGAAGAAGAAGAAATTCTAGGAGCAGAGGATTCGTTAGAAAAAAATTATACTTTAATAGACATAAAGACAGAGTTATATAATTTTAAAACAGGAATAGAAAGAATAGGAATAATAAAAAATCAAAAAGACCTAGATAATATAATAAAAATACTAGATAAAATAGAAATTATAGGAGAAAAACCATTAAAACATTGGAAAAATAATAAGATTGTATGTAAATTAGATATAATAAATCCAGACTATATAATTAAAACAGCTTCGATTGAAGCAACAAATCAAGATGTAGAAGATTTTAAAGTACAAATAAAAGAACTATTGCACTTAGGAGTAATACGGAGATCTACTTCTAAACATAGATCTGCAGCATTTATGGTAAGAAATCGTAGCGAAATAGTAAGAGGAAAAGCGAGAATGGTAATAAACTATAAAAGACTTAATGATAATACTAGAACAGATGGATATAAGTTACCAGACACCTATAAATAGTAGCATTTGTGAAGAAGCAAAGGCATCACCAACAAGAGCATCAACCACCTCTCTCTAGAAAATTTCCATATTCCCCTTCTCTTTCATCAAATGCTCCAATCCCTTGCCCAGTCAAAAACCTGTGTAATATAAACCCTATTGTAAATCAGTATTAAGCTTTTAATAACTACCCCTTAGTGTGAAGTAGTTTTTTGGGGTTCCCCGAAAGGGAAACCTCTCTCCTTCTTCAAACCATGTAAGTTTATTTACTATGTTTACTGTACTAATCTCCCTATTATGTAAATTATTTTGTGATTATTATGTTTAAGTAATTACTTCCTTATCATCATGAATTTGTTATTCTTAGTATATGGTTATTCTCTTAACTTCTTAATAACCTCGATGGATTAACCTGTAAATTCCTAGGTTTTAAATAGGTCATTTTAATGTCTAAATAATAAAGGACGATGTTGACCGTGGTTATCGGGGTGTGGTTAAAGAAGACTGTTATTAAGAACAAATGTTAAGAGAAAGAGATGAACAGTATAACAAGATTCGTGATTGCACAAAGTTCCGATTAAAAAAAAAGTTACTGTTCAAAGTACTGTTAATAATAATAATAATAATAATAATTTAGGAGATAGACAGAAAATTAATTATAACTACATGATAAGAAGAAATATAGGAGTGAGGAAGTACCGAGTAGGATTGTTAAAAATTTATTTGAAAACAATATAAATTTCCTGCTTTGTCCTTTGAACTTTTCTTATTGAAAAATTTACTACCCTTCTTTATATTGGTATCAAAGCGAGAAGATTTCTGGACCTATACCTGTTTAAAGAGAAGATTATATGAGACAACATAGTTTTACTCAATATATAAGTTATAATTAACGTATGATATATTTCACCCAAAGAAGACTTGTAAATCTTAGACAAACAACAAAGTTTTTAACTGAATACAGTAGATACATAGACATAATCCATCGCCGAGACTTACATAATAATACAACAATACTAATTAAGAAATAATCTTAATTGGGAATTATTTTTCATCAACGACGAGATCGTTAGCGCTGAAGATCGTATTAGACGTCTAGAACAAAACGTAAACTATATATATATATATATATATATATATATATATTTAAGTTATATGTATACTATATATTATAAATATATTCTTAGTATATTTTAGTTATTTTTCAAGTATATAACTTTCTAGTTTTTAATTTAAGTAGATGTATATTATAAGTATATTCTTAGTATATTTTAGGTATATTCCTAACTTAATATAAGTAAAAATATGAACACAAGTAAATAGAAGAAAGCTCAATGAGCCATATATTTTATTCATTCTTGGATAACATTTATTTGCAAGTTGTAGTTTTTTTTTAACTTGCAAATAATACATGAGTTGCAAAGAAATAGTAGAATAATAAAATCACCAATTCTCAATCATTTGGTTAATTTCCCCCATATTTTTTGGCCATGGAGATATCTTCAAAGTCTTCCATTTGGTCCGGTCCACTTGCTATCAAATCTTCAATCTCTTCCTCTTCGCCTTCCTCCACTTCTAAGTTTTGGTTGCGCCGCTCCGATCTAATCCAATCGCGAATGCACACTAGTACTTGTAAGCTAAAGCCGGATAATGAGTGTCTATGGTCTCCAATTTGCTGTCTTCCTTGGCTAAATGCACTTTCCGATTTAAAGAATTAAATACATGGCGCAAATAAAATCTATATTTTTTATACAAATCTATAACATCCGCTCTACAAGTACTTCTAGGAATACTCTCAAATAACGAATTATAACAACGTTAAATGTAAGTAACAAACCCCAAACTCGAAGGAAAGGAAAACGGTAAACAATCATAAGCTACCATTTTAGCTATTTCTACACGCTCTTTTTTCTTGTCATACTTAAAAATTTTACCGGTTCGTGGATCTATTATCATTTGAATACCCCACATTTGAACCCGTTTGCTCTCCCCAAATATCCATATGTTTCTTTCTTATATGACCATTTAGTGTACCCGTTCCACCACCCCTAACAATACCACTACTACCGGCACCACGTCTAAATCTCTTTGACATTATTAAATAGAATTAATTTAAATCACACTCAAATAAATCACAAGAAAATAAATTGCAACAAATTAAATTGCTAGAATTAAATTGCGAAAAATAAAGATAGAGTTGGAACGAAAGTACCAAATTGCCGGATTAATTTCCAACAAAATAAAGGCGGCTAGAATTGCAAATCCACCAAAGCTACTTCGGATTGTTGCAAAATCACCAACTTCACCAACAATATTATAATTGCAAAATTAATAATTAAAACTATAATAAGACTTTATAATATTTATTTGAGAGAAATTTAAAGTGACTAATTGTTGCAAAGTAACTATAATTGAGAGATTGAGATTTGAGAGAAAGAGAAGAGTGAATTGGTGTGGATTAAAATAAAAATGGAGAGAGGTTTATATAGGGGTGAGAGATGGATTAAAGTGTTAAAAAAATGTTTGGGGGTTTGGAGGGGGCAAAAAATGGGTTTGGGACAGTTTGGCAACGATCATTTTTGCAAATGGACCGTTGCCCAACATTCCAAATTAGCAGCCCAACGACTACAATTTTTTTTTTAATTCGACCGGTCTGGTTCTGATTTTACCGGTTTAACCGGTTTCAAAAAAATAGAAATCGAAACCGATAGTTAATATACGATTAATCAGAACGGGTTAACTGAACCAATTAACCGGTTCTAGTTCTGATTTTACTGGTCTAGGTACCGGTTTGAACCGGTTAACCCGAAGCGGTTGACGGGTTTAAATTTTTACCCCATTTTTAAGTTTGTCACTCAAAATGTAAACCCTCATCTCTTTTTCTCTTTAACCACAGCCGTGTGTCCTCGCCGACATCCCTCTTACCAAAAGCATCTCAAACGTCTTTCATCAAATTCAAAATTCTCTTTGATTAAAAATTCATCTTATTAGAGTTCTGGCTACATTTACCCTTTTCAGTGATGTTGCATTTGATTAATCTTCACGTTTAAGGTTCTTAGGCGCCGACGTCCAGTCCGCCGCCGGCCAGCCAGCCCCGGCGTCCAGTCCGCCACGACCATCTATTCCAGGTATTATTTTTAATAGCTTGGGCTCTAGTTTAGGGTTCTTCAAGACACTTTACTTTTTTTTCTTCTTTTGTGGGTTTCTCACTAATTTGGTTTTATGGGTTAGTGTATTTGGTTGATTATAGCTGGAAAGGTTAATTGTGCGTTGGTTTTTTGCTCCCTTTTTTGTGGATTTCATTGATTATAGTTTCTGGGTTATAGCTAAACGAAATTAATATTAGTGACAAGTGATTACATATGGATGGATTTGCAAGCATTAATTGAAGAAAAGATAAAGCTCATTAGTAGAAATTGTTGTTTATTGATTTGAGTCAAACTTAACGCCCAATACTTGATAGGAGACATATTGTTATTAATGTTGCTTTTCAAATTTCCCTTTTGGGTTAAAGTAGTTTGCAATTAGCATTAATGAGAAACATCAATGATTATTATAGCCTTTTGCTGTGGTTAAAGTTCTTTGCACCTGGTAGAAATGAGCAAACGTTTTGTAGGATATTTTACTGAAATTTTTAGCTATCAATTATTGATGGATATCTTTTCTTCATTACATTTTTCTGCATGAATATGAATATTATTTAGTAGCCCATATTGCATACATATGATGGGTTTATGAGATAAAGTAGTAATTGTAGCCCGTATTGCATAAACTGGAGCTTCATTTTTTATTTTGGAATTTTTGACTTTCTGAAGCTGAAATCCAAGATATTATGGGGGTGTATTATCTAATTCTCTGTTTTTATAGATTTATGAGTAAAGTGATAAGAATGAAGTTCGATTCTTGTTTTCAAATTGTTGAGATTTGGGGTTGTGTATGCAGGAGCTCTTATCCTGTGCGGAAGTGCAAGCTCAAATTTGTTGTTGTTCAGAAAATTTGAGGTATTATTTATCCCGACAATTAGGACACTTGTACAGTAGGCATAAATGCTAATGCTAAATATTCAAATCTAAAGTTGCTGGTCACATCTCAATTATGTTGACCTCAAGAGGTTTCTATACAGTGTTTTGATGAAAAATGATGGACTGACTGCAGTGGCAACTGTAAGGTTGCAGGCTACTTCTGTTCGGTTTAAACCACAGCCTTTGCTTTATTTTTGTGTTCTGGTTAGTACTCGACCCTTCCTAATTTTGTTCTTGATAAGGAATTTAATGGATGTGTTGGTAAAAGTAGTTCGATGTCTGTTCAATTGCCTATGATGGTATTTTCAGAGTGAGAAAGGATATATGTTGATTGATTAGTCATGAATTTAATCTAAATCTTTGATTTGTTATTTGCTAAATAATCCCTTTCTGAAGTTCAAGTTTGAGCTTGATTTTAAAGCCCAGTTAGCATTTTTCCCGAATCAGTTTATCACATTTAAGCTCTTCTCGAAATATTTTTCTTCTTTTTTTCTTCCTAATTTAACTCAATATTTTGTGGTATACAATAGTTCAGGATGCTTAGTTTCCTCTGAAATTTCATCTCGGAGAATGCTTGCTCATCCTTTTGATAGCTTCTTGGTAGAGGAAATAACAGAGAAATGCTAGAACAAAATTCTAATAATTCATATCTTAAATAGAGGATATGTGTAACTTTTTAGACCATTATTCTATATATAAAATAAAGTGGTAGTTATGTTATAGTTTCTGGTTAGTCCTTCAAATAAATAAATAGGATTCACAAAGAATCTATGTGAATTGGGGTGTCTATGATACTCAACCAAAATATTGTAGGACAAGGTATCACATGCTACTTCTGCAGCACATAGTTGTTTGTTATAAACTTTCGAAGAAGAGTTGTACTATTGTATGAAAGGGGTGAAACCAGAAATTAACAATGTCAACGAAATTGTCAATTATGCTTAGAGAATGGCGTATCATATAACATCAGTAAATCATTTTTTGTAATATTAAGGTTGGGTTTGTCTACGCTTTGGAAATATTAAGGTGAAGAATACTTTGAAAATATTACTACAAGGTTATTTAGGTTGGAGCTTGCTCATTTAGTCATACTATTCTATATACTGACCTTATCTTTTTAGCTCGCAATTTTTCTATACGGAGCATTTATTGATCTCACTCATGAGATGAATAACTAAAATGGATTAATACAACCTTTCATCTTTCTCTTATGAGGGAAAGATGTGGTAATCTATTTGACACTTATCAATTCTCTCAAATTTCAGAGTTATTTTAATTTGGTGAATGTAATAGTTATGAAAGAAGTTCTTGCACCTATAGTGTTAAAGGATGTCTGTTTGGGTGTATTTGAGATTTAAGATTAGATCTTTGGCTCTCCGTTCTATCTTGTCCTGCGCTATTGTCTGCTGTACATGAAAACAAATCTATTCGTTAACTGCTAGACTGAAGATATCAAAACAGAGGACAGTTCTTTAACTGAACTAATAACAACTGTCTAATGTTACGGCATGCGATAGCCTGAGTGGTTTAGTGTTTTTTTTTCTTTTGCTTAATTTGGAATAAAGTTGAGGAGAAAATTACTTTCCTGTTTCTATGAATCAATTCAAATTGCAAGCGCACTAGAGCTATTCTGCAAATTTGTCTATATTTTCTGAATTCGTGTTTTTCTATAACTCATGTTTTGAAGATTGATTTTTATTGGGCTTGGCAGGTTTGCCTTTTATACTTGGTCCATGGAGCATTTAACACTATTGGTTAGCGCAGCTACTGTCCAATTTTGTTTATACCATATGAATTCTGAGGAGATATGAAGCTCAGGAAGCAGATGACCAGCGATAGTATTGGTCAACATGATAGACTTATATTTAAGCAAATAATAAAGTTCAGTTAGATAGAAACCAATATAATAAAGTTCATGTTAGATAGAAACCAATATAATAAAGTTCATGTTAGATAGAAACCAATATAATAAAGTTCACTTTCCTACCCAAATATGTTTCTCTTGTGGCTCTATAGTCAAATTACTCAAGGCTGCACACATAGAGAAAGTTTGCCAAAGATATGAGATATGGGCTGTCTTTGACAGTTGAAAGCGCAAAATGCATCAAAATAGGACAGGGGCCAGAAAGGAAAGAGCCTTCCTTTTGCTTATTACTAACTAAATATGCTACTGGTAGATGCCGAACAAAGAACATTGGAGTATAAATAAATAAAATTTCACTAATAAAGAATCTAGGATATTAAACATAGAGTTTTCTTAGGCTGAAGAGACCAGTGCTCCTTTGGTAAAATCCGGTTCAATTATTTATTGGATTTGCAGACTTGTTGTCTTTAATCAAAGGCACATCTTGAGGAATTAGCTTTTGGTTGTATCTGATATCCCTTCCAGGTAATGTAGTTAATTATGGCATTACTTAACGATTTGTCAATTGAATAGAAAATTTCACATGGGTTCAGGTAGGTTTTTTGGTCTGAGTTCATGGAAATGGAGATCCATGTGAGCTGAATGATTGGTTTTGATTGGTAGAAACCAGTAAATATTTTTAATATGCTTTTCTTAGTCGATACAGATATGGTTCTCTTTTCCCCTTTTGTTCTTTCTTGGCCTTAAACTTTCACCTTAGATTTGTTTTCCTCGTGAGAATTCACTTTCACTTATGGCTATGGATACTCTGAGTACATTGATACCAACACTAAGAAAGAGAAATATTTGATAGTTAAGTAAACTGGAAAGTATAGTTGAGGTAAATTAGTTTGTTTTATGTTCCTTCTAATTCAATAAGGTTTTTTCTTGCCATTTCAAAGCTTAGTGGATTACTGAAATCTCATTAACTTTGTCAAATGTGGGATCACAATTTTTGGCATCCTCCAGAATGATTCCTAAGAAGGTGAGCAAAGCTATTGCTTCTTTGTTGATTTCTTCTGTATTTATTTAAATTTTAAATCCGGTAAGAGTTATGGATTCTAATCTCAATTTTTGTTTCAGGTTCATTATACAAGCAACACACTCCCACACTTTAAGGAAGAAAGCAAGAAAGTAAATGAGGTCATTCTATCTACTACTAGGTAGTAAACTATTAATTTTTTCTGTGCGTGTTTACAATACATTTTACACAACAGAGTTGTTACTAAAATGAATAAGAGGAATATATACACCAACTTGAGTTCAATTCATTTTGTTTGACATGATTCTCCTTTTGGGCTAAATATAATTCCGGATTAAATGCTTAATAGTTTTGGAATTTTTGGTTGATGTAAATAGCTCCCCGTTTTTCTGTTGATTATGTTTTGAGTTGCATATAATTGAAGCACAAGGTTAAAAAATATTTCAATTATGATCAAAGACCATGCCTTTGTAATTATTTATATGATTTGGGTTTTTTCCCTACACAATTCAATATACAAGATAACAGACTCAAATTTTCTCTTATATTCTGCCTTGAACATTTAAATTTTGATGGCCAGAACACCAAGAGCCTTGTAAAATTTGCATGTTATGTACATACGTAGCAAAGGTTATTAATGGAATGACTTGGCCCCATTAAACTTGGCCCAAGTTGTAAACCAAAGGTTTCATTTGGCTGCTTTAGTGGTTTCAAATTTAGAAACAAAATATCGGACTAATGGCATGGGCACACATCATCTAGTATATATATATGTGATTCTCATTGGATTTATATTTGCTTTTATTATTCAATCACTTGCTGCTAATCTTGGAGTAAGCACTAGTAAGTTAGTCAAAACATTATTACATTAAACACTCACATTATATTATGTATTGCATGTTTCCTATGGAATTTTATTTTAACTCTTTTAACCCATTTTTGTTTTGCAGGCAAACATTTATCAGAATTATGCAGGGTTGAATACCCATGGTTTGTTAAATACTGTTTGTGGTTGCTAGCTGAAGTTGCTGTTATAGCTGCAGATATTCCTGAAGGCAAGATTTTCTATCCTTCTAACTAATTATTAATTAAAGATACCTTTGTAAAAATGTAAAAGTGTTTTGTGGATGTTTTGTAAATGTTGAATTAGTTTAATGTTGTAGACTAGTTTAATGTTTTGTGGATGTTTGTAAAGGTTGGTGTAGTTTAATGTCTTTTGTGAATGTTTGAATGACGTTTTGATTCAACTTTGAAGTAGTTTCTAGTTGAATTTGATGTAGTGCGGGTTGTAACATGTTATTATAGGTGTTTGTTGTATTGTTTGCAGCTGGTTTTAGCTGAATATAGAATTATTTATGATTTTTGGCAGGTGGGCAACTGCAAAAGCAGCAAAATGCTGCCAATTTTTCTGCAGAAAACCGACCTTAAAAACTGACCTTATGAGGTCGGTTATCTTAATTTCATTTTCCATATTTTTAAGAAACCGACCTCATGAAGTCGGTTGTGTTCATATCATTTTTCACATTTTAAAGAAACCGACCACATGAGGTCGGTAAATAAATTACCTTTTGCATAAACCGACCTCATGAGGTCAGGTCCTGATTATCACTATTCATAAATTTATAATTACCGACCACATATGGTCAGTTTTCTTAAAGAAATTATATATTATTGTAATTTTCCAACCACGTAGTCGGTAACACTAAAAAATAAATAAACAAAATTTCAATATACCGACCGCATGAGGTCGGGATTTAAAAAAAATGAAAAATAATGTAATTTTTCCGACATCACGTGGTCGCTAATACTTTTGTCGAAAAAAAAAAACAATTTAATATAGCGGTCTCATGAGGTCGGTATATTAATTTTCTTTTATTTTTGGCCGAATCGCTCACCGACCACATGAGGTCGATAAAAATTTGCGACCGGCTCTTTCCAGACCTACTGATGAGGTCAGTTTTGAGGTCGCAATTTTTTAAAACCGACCTCATGAGGTCAGAAAAGTATATTCTTTTAGGTCGCTTTTTAGCAGTTTTTTAGTAGTGGACCAAATATTGCATCCTTCACTTCTTGTTTACTAGGCATAGCATCAAGTGCATGATTCTGTTATGTAGTTATCATAGGATCAATATGTTGTAAGATCTCAAAATCTGTAGAATTAGCAGATTCATGAAATTGTTCTTGATAGAATCTAACTGCTTCATCAGCAATTTGTTGATCAGTTTCTAACCAAGCCCCACCATTGCTTTGAATCCTTCTAACTTCCTTCTACCATTTACATGAGCATGAAAGAATTTGGAATTTTTATCCCCTTCTTGGAACCAGGTCATCCCTGCTTTTTGTTTCCAGAATTCTTCTTCAATAGCTAACACTTGTGTGTATTCAGCATTCACCTTCATAAGCTTTTCTCTATGACCACAGGAGGGATTTGCTTCAAATAAAGCCTAATGCACCTATATGACCTCTTCCAAGTTTGTGATCTTCCGGAAGATATCCCCATATGTAGCTCTACTCCAAGTTGTCAATACCTTCCTCATGTTCTTCATTCTCAAATTAAACATCCAGAAAGAATTACCTTCAACTTCAATATTTCAGTTTTCTTTTACCACATCCATGAATGACTCATGTTTGGCCCAGAAATTCAAGAATTTGAATGACTTTTTGAACTGTGGCACCTCTTTTTTGAGTTCAATCAACAATGGCGAGTGATCTGAGCTATTTTTAATCAAGTGACTAACCTCTAATCCAGGGTACAAATCTTGCAGTTCAAGACTACCTAGACACCTATCTAGCTTCTTGAAAATGCAGTCATCCCCTCCTCTTCCATTCCACCATGTATAAATACTCTGTTTATATCCCAGATCATTCAAGTTGCAATTTTGAATGCACTGTCTAAAGTCATCAACCTCAGCAAGAGAGACTGGCAATCCACCATACTTCTCCTCTTCATCAACAATAACATTAAAATCACCTCCCACTATTCAAGGTGTTGCCATATCTGATGCCAAGTGATGCAATGAATCCCACAAATCTATCCTCTCAGACCTGTTACACTCAGCATAAACTAGTGTAACCACCAACTCTATGCCAAGATTCCTATTAAGTAAACTCAATGTTAGCTGTTGTACACTATCAATCAGGATAGTAGCTTCATACTCTACATCCACAAATGCCTAAATCTTCCCAGAGATATTAGCAATTGCAGTTTCAAGTCCAAGCCTCTTTCTGTATGATTCCATCTTATATGCTTGTTGGAAAGGTTCCATCAAACCAATAAGAAAGAAATGGTGTCTGTTATGCATTGTCAAAAGCCTCTTAAAGGCTTTTTTAGTATTTACTGACCTTATATTCCAAATTAGTGCATTCATCATCACTAACTATTGGATTTAGATGCAGTTCTCCTTGTGTGCACCCCATGAGCCTGAGATGTAGTGTTTTCTTTTGTTGCCTTCCTCCTGCCTTTTCCAATCACTTTTTCTATCTGTTTAGGGGACAAATCACCTTCTCTTGCTGCATTCATGAAATTTTGATCTGTAGATTCCTCATCCAAATCAATTTGCCCATCTACTTTCCTCCCATCTGGAATAGCCACCTGTATACTTCCTTTGACATTTTGAATAGTTGCAACCTGATTGTGGTTCTTTTTAGATGAATCAGAATCATATTGCACTACTTGTTGTTGGTTTGCACTGCCCTTATTCTTATTTATAGTCACTCCTTTCCTACCTGATCCATGTTTCTTTGTATTGCTATCAGAAGTACCCATCCTTTCATTAGAATCTTTAGTAGCATTGAGAACATTAGTGCTTGGAATTTTGTCACCCTCCATCACTTCTTGGAATTTTGTCACACTCCATCACTTTATTTCCAATATCAACTACAGATTCCTTATGCATATCATGCTCCAATACCTCTTCAATAATAGCATCATCACCTTTGCTTGTCTTCTGAGCTGATATTTCCTGCACTTTAGCATCCTTATTAGTCACCTTATTTCCACCAATTTCCTTCATGTTTGTCTAAGGCCTATCATTTGAGATAGGCACATCAACACAGTCTGCATCTTTCTCTAACATGTCCTTCCTTTGTTGAAAAGTTGTCATTGAATTTGCAGACATATCATGATCTGCTGCACCCAAAGGGATAACATCTTCCTCCCCATTTTCTTCCATTTCATCACTCCACCTCCTCTTTGTCTTCTCAGCAGAGCCAATAGTAGATGGCACCTCTACACATTGTTGATTCCTGGCCCCCAGATTCTTCTTAGAACCATCAGTAATACCATCAGCAGCAGGCTTAGAAAAGGACCTATTCACCCATTGTTTAGTTGCCTCAGGTGAATTCATCTTTTCTTAGGACTAACTACAGCATTGGCAGTAACTGCATCCAAAGGAGTCTTTAGCTGGACCTGTGTATTAGTAACAACCATTGCATCTACCTCCACTACCTCCTTATTCACATCCTCCTTAACACCCTCTCCATCACCAATACCTTTACCACCACCCTCTCCTAATTCTAGTGCTGCAAATTGATTCACAGTACTATGATTAGGAATTGATAGGCTAGTGTTTTTTGGTATATTAGTAATATTCCTCCGATCATCAGTTGGTAATGGCATGTGTCTGTGACCCTTACCCTTATTCCTCTTGTTCTTCTTACCATGTTGAGTCTTCCATTTGTTAACATCATCAACATTGCCCACAACTAATCCGCTTTGTAATACCTTCAATGGGTTTGCATGGCTAAAGTTTGGTTCCATCTTTTTCTTGCCTTTGGCGATTGCTAGTGCATTGTTTGGAATCTCTCCTTCCTCTTCCTCATCACCATTGTCATCTTCTTCCTCCTCAGTCTCTGGCACAAGTTCAGGATGGATTTTCCAACCTCCTTGTTCATCATGACCTTGCAATTTACAATTCTTACAATATTTTGGCATGAAGTCGTATTGTATTTTCACCCACCTAGATTTCACTTCCGTACCGTGCACGACATTAATTTGTACCCTCTTAGGCAGCTCCTTCACTAAGTCGACTTCTACTTTAACCCTAGCACAACTAGGTCTCGTCTTGTTCCTAGTAGCTTCATCAATTGTTAATGGTTTACCTACTGCCGAGGCTAATGAAAATAATTGCGATTCTCCAAACCAATTAGATGCTAGAGTAGGGAAAGAAATCCATGCCCAAAGCAATACTAGTTTCCTCTTCAGGCGTAAACCATGGATCCCATTTAAGGGTTCGTGTGGAATAATACATGTTCTTCTCCTTAATCTAGAAATTAGGCTTTGACATTAAAGTAACATAATCTTCAAACAGTGTACACCTAATCAATACATGTCTATTGCATAACAGACCAATTTTCGCATCTCCCTTTAATTCACATTGCTTTGGAATGGAAGTTCTCAAAGAGTTAATGTCAGGCCATCTATAACTAAACTTCCCCACAAAAGCATATTGTAATTCTTGTTGAATAATCATCAATTCAAGTTCTTTCATATCATATTTAATTGTAGGCTCACCATGCAAGTAAGTAATAGGTTTAAGAGGTAGTTGTATAAGTGAAGTTGAGGCAGTAGAGTCATTAGGGTTTGCTGACATATTGGCGGTCGAATGTGGGTTGAGGGTTGTAGATTTGAGTATATGTGAGTAGTTTAATGATGGTGAAGGAGGTTGTCCAGTGGCCGGAGCGGCCATTAAAGGCTAGGGTGAGCTTTCTCTCACTGCAAAAAAAATTGCCTAGAGAGAGATGCTCTCGCTAGGGTTTTTTCTTCCTTTTTAAAAAAATGAGTTTATGTTTATGCTTGGGATAACGTGGTCATGAGTAATTCTACCCTTTTTTTTGGAATTCTTAGAAGTAAATTTTAAACTAATTAAATTGAATAATGACACCATTACGTAAATTACTGAGAATAATAGAATAATATTAAAGCCTTTGGTGAAAGGTAATCGCCAACTGTGACCATTAAATTATCGTTTTTCCTCTACTTTTTGTTCTTTATTTACTTTTTTATTTATCCTTTAATGGTACAAGGAGGAATAGCAACACGAGATACGTATGAAAAGCACGAAAAATAAATGTTGATTGACTAAAATATTCTTTAATATTGAACGATTTTTACTCTTAATTATTTCATTAATTTGAACAAAAGCACACAAGGAAAGGACACAACTGGAATAAGTATATTAGGATAAAAAAATTGTATAGACTAGGAGGTTGACTAACGGTATAATCACTCTAATCATATTAGGAACCTAACTTAGGTTTCTAATATTTGATCCTAATGTGCGCTATTCCCCGTGTTATAAGAAGTCTCAATTAGTCTGATTATATAAAAACTAATTGATCTATATAAAATGAACTAAAGACTAATTGTAAGCTAACTAAAATTTTAATAGAACAAAAGAAATTCATATTGGATAACAACAGAATATCAAGAACTATTCAATTAGGTCTCTGATGGTTTAATCTCTGTATTATTAGTAATCATCTCAAATTATATTTTGTCTGTTGGTCTAAAGTAATCACTACTTAATCTAGCTTTTTGGTGTTTCATAAAAAATTTAGCGCAACATGAATTTGCAGAAGATTGATTAACGTAGATTTCTATCCAACATTATTTTGTTGGTTTTTAATTCTTCTTAAGTTCACGAAAATTTGTTATGAATGTGGGAGATATAGTGACTCGCCACCACTTTTATTTGCAGATGTTGAAATACAAATAGGGGCAACGACATATTGATAATGGTATTTATAATGATTTTTTTTTTTTTGTAAGAGGTTAAACGTTAGGTAGAATTTGCCTAAACTACTTTTTGATTACGGGTTTAAGGCTTTCACTATTTAGAGGGAGACAGACGGAAGAACAACAGAAAAAGAAGAGAAAAAAGAAGAAGTGCTGTGATATTAATTAGAAGAAGGATGACAATACGTGTTATTAAATTGTAAAGCCGACTAATATATTTAAAGGTAAGTACAAAATCATAACAAGAAGCGAGTTTTATGGTTTAATCTGCGAAGTCTGCTAATTATGCTCATATAAGTCTTTCTTTCACACTTCATTCACACACATAACCAATAAAAACATAATAATGATAGTATCGTGTGATTTAGTAAGAAAGTAACTTCTTTTATATCTTTATACTTGGCATGAAATCAATACTTTTTTGGTTATAAATATTCTGAGTAAACTATTAGTTACATATATGTTGTATACATTAACGTTTTGATTTCCAGCTTTCCTCATCCCGTGTCTTGGGATTACGTGCGAGGCACGTACGTAAAAACTAGTACTATATTAAAAGCACGAAGGACCTTAGAAATGTTGATTGAACTTTTTTTCCTTCATTAAAAGACTCTGCAATAGACAAAATCATCATTTACTATTTTCATAATATTTAGAAATAATTATTTGATTAATTCTCTAAATTTAGGACTTAAAAACCAACTAAATTTTAGGTATGTAATTCTTTCCTAATTGAACTATGCTAAAGTCAATCCTCTAAGTCTACGGCAATTAAAATTTTGATCAATTTGCACTCCTTTTGGGTAGAAAAATCTTACACGAATCCTTCTTTTCTAAAATATACTCACTTTCCTTTCCTTTTAGCCACATAATAGCTCTTCTTCCCCTCTCATATTTTGAGTAATTAAATTTTTAATCGATGTAAGCAGAATCTTGAACTAATAATATATTTTTTATAAAAATAAAAAGACTCTCGTTGATTATCCTCTTTTTATTGAATATGGCTTTTGTTTATTTAGGTTTAGGATACACTTTACGTTTAGAATTCTTTTACCCCCAATTAATGGCACACTTACAAGGTTTGTTTCCAGGATTTCAGTTGGTGCCTTAATATTTCACTCTTTCATTAGAGAGGCGAATCTACGATTTTTAGAATATGAGTTCACCACAAAAAAAGAAGAAGGAAAAAAGTGTGTTTAGTGGGAATTGATCCCTAGTTCTCTTGGTAAATAACTCAACCTTCAACCAAGTGCAACATTTAGGTTTCTTGTAGTATGTGTTCCAGCATGTAATATTATACCAATTTAAAAAAATACATACACAAAATACCTAGTTTTAGGGAGAGACCATGTGTTCACGTGCCCCAAATTTAGTTACTAAATTCGCCCAGCTTTCAAATCCTATTTGGTTTATGAATCCATCCACTTTTATAAAAGGAATTATATACTGGTGTTTCAAATTCGTTTTGGTTTGTCTTCTTCATCAACTTGGTCGTAGCTCTATCTCAAAGTCTTTTTCATCAACTTTTGTCGCAACTTTGTTTTCTTTTTGTTACCCTATCTTTTTTGTTTCATGTCGTGGACTTGGAGAATTTCATATATGACTTGAGTCAATTTTTGAACAGGTTGTTAACAATGAATAACGGAAGTATCCAAGCCAACCGATGATTGCTAACTATTATTTGGTACTTTTATTTTTCTTTTAGCTTAAATATATTCCATATGCATAATATAATATTGATATCCATGTTCTTTTTTCTTGATGTTGCGTCTCTTAAAAAAATGACAATTTCTTTATTTGTGAAATTCCAAATTATAGGGATAATTTATGTTGTATTATTTGTCGTGAAACCAACAGTGTTTGATTGTCTCAACTTTTCCTGTTGATGTTTAGTTGATGACAGCATTGGGTTACGCGTTACGAAAAATGGCAGTTACAAAAAATAATTCCGTGGTATCCTTAGAATTCAAGTAACTCTTAGGAGTCTTTTACATTAGAAAAACATTGAACTCATATATAATTTGGAGAAAAAAGAAAAACTCAACTATGGCAAATTTTAAGTCATATAAGAAACTCTCATTCTCCATGGGTAATCTTAAGGCGAATCAATACTTCCAGCATGCGTTATCCTTTCTTTTTAGTCTAAAGTCTAATGTACTTTGATCATATATTTATTTGAAATTTTGATTTATTTTGGTTCCATCCGAGGCTAAGAGTGATCAATGACTTATTGTTTTTCTTTCATTGAAGTGAAGTGGCTCTAAATTTGTGTTGCATAACAACGTATTTGTTTATAAATTTATCATATACGGAGTTAACTTAAATTTTTTGGATTGCTTTGTGAGCATTATGTTTAAGTTTGATTGTTACATTTTCAATGATTTTGGCTGAAAAGTGGAGAACTCTCCATCCTTCTCATGCATCTTCTTTAAGTTTTCTTTCCTTTTTGCCTCCTGCTTACGGTACGAAACATGTAGTTCGATTGATATTTTTGACGTTTAATTTCCCAGGCAAGAAAAGGTTATTAGAGTTTTATTTCAACAATTCCTATTGATTGAACGAAGAGGTATATATCCAATTTCCTATACTTTGAGATATAAATCGTATTTGGTGTAGACGTCCAGTTTCATATTCCATGCTTTAAATATTATGAATCTGTTGAAAAGAATCTCCATAACTTGATTACGAAGAAGTTGTTTCCATGGCATTTTGTATAATTGGAAAAATCGATGGAAAGGAGGTATCATTAGTATTTTTCAAAGCTTTAATTGGTGTATATATTCATAATATATCGAGATTAGCATTGTAGCTAAGAAAGCACATTATTTTTACAGGTTATTTTATCCGATCTGATGATCAATTGTTCTTTATCCGATATGTTGAGATGAGACTAGAATTGCAGCTCTATGTTTCTTTATCCGATCCATAGTTAGAGACTGTAATTTCATGCTGATATTATTTACGCTTATATGTTGTTCACTTATTGGAGACAAAAGAAAAAAGTAGTAGAGAAAGGTCCGTCTCTCCAAGTGTGCACACAAATCAGGTAATTACTACTACTATTACATAATTATTAAGATTTGTTTGGATAAATATCATAAAATAGAACAAGTTTTTAATGTGATTATCAGGTCTAACCCAAGTGAAGCTTATGTCATATGTGTCAGTAGCAAAATTGCATAAAATTGAGCGTGCTAGCTGTAGAATTTTTGACTATATTTAGCATAAACTCGATATAATCAAAACTATAACATATTTTTTTTGTTACAAACATTCATATGTCTTTCATTAATTAATACACTATTTCAAGTAATTGTTGTTATGCAGGTTTTAGTCTTACTTTATAGCTTAATAAGTCCTTTAAATGAATGATGCATATATTTTAACGTCAATTGTTATTTGAGATAATTCGATCTTGTTATATGTAATCTGTTATTGATTGATGCGAATTACACTTGCAACGCACGTGCGCTAAACTAGTAAGACAAAAAAATAGTTGACTTTACTCGTATAAGGGTGAACTTTAATGACTATACTATTATAGTGTCTTTTGATGTGACAAAAGTAGTTTTCTAACCTAACTGTTATATTAATGGGTTGGGCTCAGTAATCATAAAGAAATTAACTCATGAAAATGTACTATGTTGCCAATTTTCCAACTTCAAGTCACTATTGCTAGTTTGCTCATTATGAAAATATTTATCATCTGAACGTTCCAAATCGACATTAATTATTGAAGGGTAGAGGTAGTAAAGAGTAAGATGATAAAAGGCAATTTCTTTTGGTTTTTCAAAAAAGGGGTGGTTTCAGCCTACCCTCAGGTTCCCCTTCGAAATACTAATTTTCCACGTGGTTTACGATATTTTACTTCTCATATATTGATATCACAATTAGAAATAGAGGTTTTTTCTACCGTCATTCAGTGAAAAATTTGTGTTATAAACACATGATTTTCCCACCTCATTTTCACTAAACCAGTTCACTGAAAAAACGCATGCTGAGAAACAAGTTCCTATTAAAACGCAGGGAAATTTCTTGATTTTTTCATGTGAAAATAATACTATTTAGGTTTTTCCCACGAAGGGAAATAGCCAACATTTTTTAGTGGGAAATTAGATACTTTTTTGTAGTGAGTTTTTTGTAACAATTGTTTAAATCTATTTATTAATAATTCAAAAATCTATACTTTGTCCAGTTCACCCTTACTAATATACTATTTTATTTAGGGTGTGTTTAGTATGGAGAATTTATTTTTTGAGATTTTTTTTATTTTTTTCATATTTGGTTGGTCAAAATGTTATGGAAAACATTTTTTTAGAAAACTAAGTTCCTTAAAAATGAGGAAAAATGAAAACAAGTTTCGTAAGTAACATTCCAAGTTCAGTATCTCCTCCCGAGCCATCCAACGCTGCCCCAACCCCACCCCCCTAAACACCCACTCCATCCCACCCCATACTATTTTGCTAGATTACATATAATTGTTGTTGGGATAATATTATTTTGATTACTTACCAAACACTAAAAAATAAGTATGAACCCCAATTATTTTCTAAGAAAATATTTTCTAACAAAACAATTTTCCTTCGTACCCAAACGCACCCTTAATTAATTTAACGAGATCAACTTCTACAAGCTATTTTAGAATTGAAAAACCTAAATCTATTGGTTGGAAATCCTCCAGGTTCTTCAAACAATTGTTCTAGTCCAGCTCTTCTTCTTGTTCCTCTTCAATCAAATCATGTTGACAAATGGCGATTAGAAAAATATCTTAGCAATGGTTTCGCTCAATTTTTTTAGGGGTATTTTAAAAAATATACTACTTTTAAAAATATTTACGCTGCATAGCCAATATACAATATTATACAACATTATATGGGGTTGGGGAGGGGGGATTATACATAAGGTATCAACCTTGTATAAAGTGTATAATAGTGAATGAAAGGTGTTTATACACAAATATGTTGAAAAATGGGCATTTATACACAAAATATGAGCTACGTGGCGTAAATATTTCTAAAAATATATATAGAGTGTGATTTTCCTATTTTTTTATCCATATAATTCCGCAGGTAAAAGGTATGCTTCCCTTACATGAGCGACATAAATTTCGCATAGATTTCTGTCATTTCCTCTAGTGGGAAAAGGATGTTAGGATATTATGAATAGGCGTGGAAGGGAAATGGTCCTTTGCACCTTTTCATGGAAAAGCCTTCACATCTTTTCATTCCTTTACTTTGTTCGCTATAAATACTTCATTTCCATCAAATTTTCCTGTTGAACGAATTTTCTGATCTTCTCTTCTCTTCTTCGTCTTGCACTTTATAAAATATTCGTGTGATTGACAGCCGTTGAGTGAGTTCGCTGTCACCAGAGTTTGTTGTACCGCTACAACAGTGAGTAAATCATTCTATCCTGAGAGGATATATTCCAACACCTCGGGTACATTGTGTAGCGGGTCGTATTTTTTCTGATTCATATTTGTACTTGCCTCATTTAAAAAGGCAAGTGTCTCGGAAAAGTACGATTGTCAATTATATCGGGAAAAAAGAAAAAATAAACTTCTACGTGAATGATGCTCTAAATGGACATTGTTTTAGAGTCGTCATCTAACTTATAGGTAAGTTAGGAAAACCAGTTCGAAAGGGTTCATTTAAAACGACTAAGTTTTAAAAGAAACCAATCTCTACCAAAGTATGGGTAAGGGTTCTAGTGATCCCCGGGGAAGGTGTTAGGCACCCCGGTATTAAGGATCCGTAAAATACGGTTGACCTACGGGTTCTAATAGTATGCCTTGTGAATATAAATTGTTTTTGATAAAGACTGCTTTTGTTTTAGATTCCCGTAATAAAAGGCTAGTCATTCATGCAAAATACAATACTTTCAAGAAATAAAAGTGATAAAATTTTACTCAAATTTGGACGTTTTGAATTTCGGACTAGAACATCTAGGTTAAAACCCGAAGGCGTTAGCCTAAGTAGAACACTACGTAAGCCCACCCGAGTTTAGATTTTTTTTTTTAAGTTTTATAAAATTTATTTTTTGGCATACTATTATTATCCATATTTTAACCATATTTTAGATTTTGATCCTTTTAGTCCAAATTATCCCAAAAAATAGTCCAAGTCCAATTTTTGTCCAAATGTCCATATGCACGGTCCATAATCATTTTTTGTCTCAAATGTCCATAAAATTTGTAAGTCTTTTTTGTCCAAAATCATGATTTGCATTTAAAGAATGTCCATTTTTTATCCATAAGGCAGTTTTAGTCTCAAAAAGTCATTTGCACGTTGACCTTTATCAAAAATCAATTTTATAACTTAAAAATGGTTTTTGGCAACTCTAAATTCACGACAATTTTTAAAACGGTTCCAATAAATAAAATAGATGCTCAAATTTGAAATATAAAATTCGTAAGTAAAGAGATAAGGAATTGGGCCGACCAAGCCCAATAAGAATGCGTTATGCATTTGGGGTGATCCTCGGGTCCAAACGTATGCTCCATTTTTTGCTCAAAGTTGGTAGACTCAATCTAGATATGCTAGTGGGCCCTATTAGGGCCCACCAACGGGTGTTTGGGTGGTCGTGGATGAAAAAGGGGTATACATAACATTAGAATACATCCGCAAATTAAACTTGAGTAATAAAATTAAAGCCTACAATTATTGCATAGCCCAAAAAATGAATTACAATACTTTTGGGCCAAGTCCACAATTATTATACAAAAAAATAAAGGATAATTTATGCAAAAGCCCATCAGTGGCCAAACATAACAATTATCAAATCACCAAAACTAAGTATAGGCCCAGAATTGTGGCTCAAAATTATCCTCTCCTTAATATCCTCTAAGTGTCAGACTGTGATATACACGATATATCATTGATATACTCACTAAAATAGAGAGCAAAACCCATGAAGGGCATACCCTCTATACACCTCAATATACACTATATACTCAGCTGATATCAACTTCCAAATACCATAATTAAATCACATAGAAACTTCAAATCTATCCAGCAAATGCCACAATTCCGAACTTAGGTGTTTAGCTACCAATTAAAGCTAAACAAACAATCAAAAAGTTCCTTATAATGCACAACTACAAGGCCAGTTATCAACAAGTTCAAAAGCAAGAGTGTCTCAGAGCAACTCGACTAGTTCAAAAGGGAAAACCAAGCAATTTCAGGCAAACAAATTACACATGCGCCAAGTTCAACATTTTTGAAAAGGTGTTAATGTAAGAAGGTAGCATGGAGGTGAGTCACCACACAAACTAAACCAGTATATTGCAAATTCAAACATAAGTGAAACAATACCAATTTGGCCTAAATGCACTTTTCAGTTTTCAGATTTTCCAAATTTTATACTCAACAAGTTTTGAAAGCTTATTTAGACAGTTAACAAGTCACAAACAAAATCCCAAAATTAAAGGTCCTGTCTTAAATCTTTTTCCAGAAATACAGAGTGGTAGACAGTTTTAAAGTAATGCACAGGTAGGCTCTTCAAACATAGGTTAAGACAAGTTAAAAACAAGCCAACAATGCCAAATTCTGTGAGGTATTCAAAGGCCTTTAAATAATATTTCAAATCTCTACTTGTTTTCCAGTTATCTTATTAAACTAGTAAGACCAAATGACAGTTACACACCTAGTCCTAGAAGTCAATTTTCAAACAAAGACATCTTGCACAGATTTCAAATAGTTTCAAATATGAACCAGGTGAACATGGGCAGTGGTTTCAATTATAAGTCTAGACTTAGATGTTCATGAAGCGGTTATACTCATAAACATAGTAATATTCATCAAGAAAAGGAAAAGAGAAGAGTAGAATTATAAAAACCTCATATTCATTTCCTAGCCAGTTAAGTGTACCAATTCAGACAAGGTCCAAAGAAAGGAATCTCAGCAATATTATTGAGGTTCAAATAGGGGATCATACATCAGTCAAGAAAAGAGAAAATAGCCAAGTTAAAAAACAAACAAATGCAGTTTATCCTTTCAAAGTTATTCATGGCCTTCTTTTAAACTTCTATAGTTAACACAATCACATTTCGGAAAAACGAACAAGTTAACAATCTTTGTATCTAGCCTCTTCAACCATATTTCAAGCAATTTTAAAGTTCTCATTGTAACAAAGGCAGTCAAGAAGGAAGAAGCAAAATGGGCAAACAAACAAATAATCCAGCTCAGCTTTGGAAAAGAAAGAACAGTTCACATGAAGCTCTAATACAAGATTTTTTTTCTTCATATAAATCAGTTTCTAGTCTCAAAATCAAATTGTAATGCACAGTCCAACTAACAGGAATACCTTATGGCTTCAAATAAAGGGAATTCAAGTAAACAACAGGAGAGGAACCTCTTCCAAGTCCTATTTCTATCCTAGACTTCCATCAACACTAAATGTTATGTCAAAAAAGGGGTTTATCTGCCAAGACCAGGTTCATAGACTAAGTTGTACATTATTGGAGGGATTTGTTCAGGTATAAAGTCAAGACAAGTATCCAAGTGAATCATGGAACACACAGTTTGTACATAATAAGTTCATATCTTCCAGTTTTGCAGCTTTTGGTCTACTAGTTCAACAAAAAATGGCAATCAAATGGTAAGTAGAGGTGGGACTCACAAGTTTTGAGTATAAGTAGCTAATACTAGGATCAATGTGCACCTTAATCACTTAACAGGAATCACAAAAGCAGTTTTACATAGGAAACTGTTTTACTCAACCTTCCTGATTTGGAAAAAATGAACAAAATGCTAACTTAGCACAATTGCATCATGGTTTACTAGTCTAAGCCAAAACAGGTGTTTACCTTCTTTTCTTTCACAATCAGTCTTAAAGATTCCTGTTGTTTAAAAAGGTTTAGTTTCCTTCAAAATAGGTGAAACTACTCTAACCAATGCAGGTTACAAATGCTATCACACAAAGAGGTATTCTAAGCTAGATTGGTCTCAAATAGGTCAAACAGTGTCTAAATAAGGCTAATATGGGACATAGTCTGGTCTAGGAAAGGTCTCAAGTCAAATTTCTCACATTACAAGTCACACAAAGGCAGTCACAAACAAAAGATTCATCTGTTCAAAAGGAACTAGAAGGAACTCATAGAGGGTTCATGGCACCTATCTAGAATCAACAAGATAGATAGTAATTAATACAGTCAAAACAGCACAAAACAAGATAGACAATGCATATTGTTGAGACTTATTTTTGAAACAAAAGAGGATAGACTGAACTAGTAAGGGGGTCACATGGTTTTAAGTCATTTTCTACTCAATTCCTAAGCTTTTTAACTGTTAGAATTCCTAAAACTGAGTGATTTTGAAATCTGTGATCAAACCAAATGGATTTTTGGGAACTCAAGCCATAAAACAAACAGTTTTGCACAAATTATGACTTACAAAGCAAGGAAAACAACTTATACAAATTTAGAACTACACTTAACTTTAAAAACTGGTTTGAACTTCTTACACTTATTTCTTGAAAGACGCAATTCAACTTCCAACTTCTTATAACATAAATGACCTCAAAACAGGACAAATATTCAAACAAAGGTATTTCTGGCCTGCTTCATTTTAAAATTTCCACAGTTTCAAGACAAGAACAACTAGAAAACTGCACAGGATTACAACGCTTGTAGTTTCACAAAAAATAGGTTCCAAAACTTAAGCTTAGCATTACTCAGTTATGTCTAGCATCTCAACACTTTATAATCCACATACAAGACTAAATTTACAAGAATTTCTTGTACTTATTTTGACAGAGTTAAGAGCTAGTGAGACATCCAAGTTTCATTTTTAAACCATAATTCTTACTTAGACAGTTTTAAGCTTCAAATCTCCAAACCACATCCCAGAAGTGACCTTTACTTCTAAAAAAAAACATTTTTTTAATATCAAAACAAAAGGCTAACAGATTTCAGATCAAATTATAAGACTGTCCAATTCACTAGATATCAAGTTTAGCAGCTTTAAAGTGAAGAATGACTTGCAATTCCTATTTATCACACTCAAACTTATACCAGGCATTCAAGTTTTCATAAATTGCAATTAGATTTCAAACAGGACTACATGATCCATTTTTGAAAAAACCTTCCTCTCTTAAACAGTTTTAAGTTAGAAGCAGTCAAATTGTTCTAGAAAGAATCAGCTGTTGAAACAAGTAACATCCACTTAATAATGAAGGAAAGGAGTCTTTATTCAATACTTGAGACTAAAACAGGCTCAAAAGAAACATTTTTGGACTTAAAGGTATTTTTGCTTAATCATATTTTCCTTTCAAACCTTCCAAACTGTTTTCCAGTCTGACTCATAATTTCAAACCATCAAACGAAGTTAAGGAGATATAAGAACACAAACTAAGATAGATTTTCAACCAACTAATATTATTTAACAAGAAACATTAAAAGTAACGAACTTAGACCAAAATATCAACTCTACTTAACTCAGTGTCAAAAATCCTAACCTAGACTGTCTTTTCTTCATTTTTATTAACTTAACCAACTCAAAGTTACTTAACATTATCTAAGTTTAAGCTTCCTAACTCATTTCTCAATTTCAAATCACAAAAAGGGACACAAAATGCTCACTCAATCATTAAAATAGAATCAAACTAATATGTAATCATTTTTTCTAACTAATAAATATTACAAACAATAGATACTCATAACTTGAAATGAAAACAAGGATTGAAATGAGAATTTACCTTTTGTTGGGGCAAACTAAAGATCAAAAGGGGATTGGTTCAACTCCAAGCAATAAAAACCCTTCTCAAATCCTTAAAATCACCTTTTTCTTCTTATATTTTATATTCTTCTCTATATATTGTATTTTTTGTATATATTTATAAACTGTATAGTAGATGAAGCATAGGGTTATTTTTTTCAAGGAATAAAATCTGGACCTAAATTTTGTTCTCAAACTTGCTATTTATATCACAAAATTTATAGGAATCCTAGGACAAAATAGAAGGACACCTGGCCACTATTTTTCCCCCCAAATTCCCCACAATTCGTACCTTACCTACATTTCAAATAAAATCAGATAGGACAAAATGAAATGCTAACTAATGTACCCTAAATTTCAAATAAAATCCACAAAAATCAGATAAATACGAGGATAGTACAAATGCCAGCATGAAGTACGGATATTGTGTAATCCTAACGGTACAATTGTACCAATTTTGTACCAAGAGGATAAAAATCCTCAAATTCATACCCAACCAGGGGCGGATCTATGTATATCTGAGGGTGTTCATCCGAACCCCCTCAGTCGAAAAATTACACTGTTTATATAAGGTCAAATTTTTATTTTATGTGTATATATTTAATATTGAACCCCCTCAAAACAAACGAAAGGCGCAGCTCAGTGGCGCAGGGGGTTCAGAGTTGCCCGTTACACGCGGGTTCGAACCCCAGCAGCCTCACTTGCAATATTTTCCTGAACATTTTATTTCAGCTGTTCATTAGACAAAACGACGTAGTTTAGTAACGTTATATTTAATTAAAATAAATGGACAAAACGACGTAGTTTTGTAGGGGACAAATCTAATTGGATTCAAATCAACAAACCAAATGTTTTCTTTCTCTTCTCTTCCGTCAAAGTCACCTCACCTAACACCTTTCTTTTTTTTTTTTTTTTGCTCAGTTTTTTTTGCTGATTTGTTTGCCTCCGCCACTGCTCTCTGGTCTCCGTTCATGGCTTCTTCGGTAAGTTCTTAGATCCCTCCTTTCTCCATTTTTTTTATCTTTTCTAAAATTCTATATATTTGCTTTATTGCGAGAATAAAATACTGGGTAATTGGGTATGTTGTTGTTGTTGTTGTTGTTGTTATTTAGAGTAACTTGACGTGGCACTGGCACGGTCCCATTAATCGTCTATTCATTGTATCTTCACCTTCACCAGCCACGTCTCTAATATGTCTATATATAACCCACTAAATATCATTCATCAAAGACATACACAGCCTCTTTGTTTTCATTTCCATTGTTTGACAACTAGCTGATGCAGCAGAAAGGTAGAAATAATAACCGTAGATCCAGGAGCTTCTCTAGATCTCGTCTTGCCATTGAGGGTTTTTAGCTTCTCTATCTCTCCCATACCATAAAATACTGGGTAATTGGGTATGTTGTTGTTGTTGTTGTTGTTGTTATTTTGTATATTTGATATAAATTTTAGCTCGATTGCTTCAAATTTTCCCGGAGTGACTGAGAATTGGTCAATTGCAAAATTTTCTCTCTTGCTTTTTAGATTATACCCATGGAATCTTGGAGATATGATAGTCAACTTTCAGATGCAATTTTTCAGTTGTAATTTTAATATAAATGAATATATCTCAGTGTTCTCACTAATCGCAGCAAAAAGACAAATTAGGACATAAATTAACTTACAAATGCCTTCTCTTAACTTCAAATATTTTTTTTATAACTTAAACCAATTTGGGGCGGATCTATTTGTATTTGGATAACTTAAAGACTGTCTCATATTTTTTGTATTTGGAGATATGATAGTTGAAAATGTCTTGCTGTGTTTAAATTACTTATTTTAGGAAGAACAATTTATTCTAGGAAGAAGGAACTAAATGAGTAAAATTGTCTACATAATTGCTTATTTCTTTTAAGTTCTAACAAAATTCTTATTTTTTACGATTCAGTCTCAACGTTCAGTGAAGAACTATTTTACGAAAGTACCGAAATCAAGTGTAGCTTCTTCTAGTCAACCTAACCAGGAAGCAAATGCCAACCATTCAGAAGTACCATTACCTTCTTCTCAGGTATTTGATTTGAGTACTTTAAATTATGATCCGGGTGAAAGAACCACAATCTTGGACTATCATCCAAATCATCGTGATGTTATTAGAAGAGCATACCTTATTAATGGTCCTTGTCAACCTCGGTTGCTTCAGCATGAGTATCCTCAAACGAATATTTCTGGATCAATGCGCCGTTTTAATTCTGAATGGTTTGATGATGTATATCATGATTGGTTGGAGTATAGTGTTAGTAAAGATGCAGTCTATTGTTTGTATTGTTATCTATTTAAAGGCTACAACACCAATCAAGGTGGGGGTGAAATATTTTCAACTGTTGGGTTTAAGAGTTGGCAGAAAAAAAAGAATCTTGGAAAACATATTGGTCTACCGAACAGCCCACATAACCAGTCAAAAAAGAAATGTCAAGATTTATTGCGGGTACAACAGTCTATTCATTTTGCACTTGAGATGCAATTTAGTCAATTTAAGCATGCGTATTTGGTCCGCTTAAGTGCTTCCGTTGATGTAGTAAGACTTCTTATAACTCAAGGATTGACATTTCGAGGTCATGATGAATCTAAATCATCACTTAGTAGGGGTAATTTTCTTCAAATTCTCTCATGGTATGCGAAAAAGTGTGATAATATTCGTGATTATGTACTGGAACATGCTCCTCAAAATGATCAAATGACTTCTCCAATGATTCAAAAAGATATTGTGGGTGCTTGTAAGATAGAAACAATTAAAGCTATTCTTGAGGAATTAAATGGTGACTACTTTTCTTTACTAGTTGATGAGTCTTTTGATGTATCACGCAAGGAGCAAATGGCTATTGTCTTACGATATATTGATAGAAATGGATTTGTGATGGAGCGGCTTCTTGACATTGTTCATGTTCAAGATACTAGTGCTTTATCTCTAAAGAGGGCAATTGTTAATTTACTTGCTAAACATTCCTTAAGTCTATCATATGTGCGTGGACAATGTTACGATGGGGCAAGCAATATGCAAGGTGAGATCAATGGCCTTAAAATGTTGATTAGGCAAGAAAGTAGATCAGCCCATTCCATTCATTGTTTTGCTCATCAACTTCAACTAACTCTTGTTGCGGTCTCGAAAAAATGTATTGAAGTGGGAAAACTTGTAGTGCTGGTTTCAAATATTTTGAATGTATTGGGATCTTCTTTTAAGCGTATGGATGAATTTCGAGATTCTCAAAAAGAAAGAATTCAAGAGGCACTAGATTTGGGTGAGCTTACAACCGGTAGTGGCTTGAATCAAGAACTTGGTCTTTCAAGAGCTTGTGATACGCGTTGGGGATCTCATTTTAAATCTTTCAACAATTTTATTCTTATGTTTGGCTCTATTCTTAATGTTCTTGAATCACTTGTTCTTGATGCACGATTATTGGATGAAAGAGCCAAGGCAATGGGATATCTTGAAGCTTGTCGAACATATGAGGTTGCGTTCATGTTGCATTTGATGAGTGATGTTTTAGCAATCACAAATGAGCTTAATAAATGCTTACAAAAAAAGGAGCAAGATTTGGCAAATGCCATGTTACTTGTTGAAGTAGCAAAAATAAGGTTGCAAGCATATAGGGATGAAGAATGGGATTCTCTTATTGCTAGGGTGTCTTTGTTTTGTATCAAGCATGAAATTTTGGTACCTAACTTTGAGGAGCCATATGTTAGCTCTTTAAGATCACGAAGGAGACTTGGTGACAATAAAGTCTCTCATCATTATCGTGTTGAGGTATTTTGCAATATTATTGATTGGCAACTTCAAGAACATAAAGATCGTTTTGGCGAAGCGACGACTGATTTGCTTCATGGAATTTCTTGTTTGAATCCAATTGACTTGTTTTCAAGTTTTGATATCAGGAAAATAATGAAAATGGCTAAATTATATCCTGATGACTTTAATGAATTCAATATGGGTTCTCTTGAGAATCAACTTGCAAGTTACATTATTGATGTTCGTGATGTTGATGAAAGGTTCTACAATCTAAAAGGGCTTTGTGATCTTTCAAAAAAATTAGTTCAGACAAAGAAGCATTCAAATTATCCTCTTGTATTCCGCTTAGTGAAACTTGCTTTGCTTCTGCCGGTTGCCACTGCATCCGTTGAAAGAGATTTTTCAGCTATGAAGTTTATCAAGAATGACTTGCGGAGTCAAATGAGTGATGATTTTTTTAGCGGTTGTTTGGTGCCTTATCTAGAAAAAGATGTATTTGATAATGTTTCTAATGATGCTATTATTAAGACATTTCAAGATATGAAACCTCGTAGAGTACAATTGTGAACTCCATGGTCTTGCTTGTGTAGTCTAACTTAGTTTCTTTGTTTTTGCTTCAAAAGCTCCCAAGCTTTTACTTTTGTAATATGGCACCTTCAAGTTGCCTTTCTTAATGGAAACTTCTTACTTTATTAGCTTTTTCTTAGTTTATTACCTATATTGTGGGATTTTATTGTGATATTTTTCTTCATCATGAGCGGAGGTGCCTTCACCCAACTTCGAGGTTTATGTACGCCTCAAGCAGGCCTTTGACAACACTATTCTTGCTTCGGCCTTCGAGCATGATTTTTAGTATTGTCTGTGCAAGAGTGATGCTTGATTTATTATATAGGAATTAGTTCCTATGTGTAGTTCTACTTTGATTTCTAACAATTTGCTACATTGATGACACTGTCTCAGATATAGAAGCTCTTCCGAACCATTTACGGAGGAAGTATGCCTTACTGCGTGATTTAGATAAAAGTCTGCAAGGTATTACTTATATTCCAAATTTTATATATTATTGGACTATTAAGGTTCTCTCATGCAAGTTAGTTGTTTTTTGATTTTCCATTGCTATGTGGTTCGTTAAGCATACTTTATGTATTTAAGTTATTCCTGATCCGACTCGCTCATTTGCCAACACAAGCGTGCTTATTTTATTTTTTGAACCCCCTGAACTGAAATCCTGCCTCCGCCACTGTACCCAACCCCAACGAATCCATCATGGAAATTACCCTAGGAGCCCATATAATTGCGTGTGGTGCACAAGTTGGCAGAGGTCTCGAGGTCCCGCCCATGGCAACTACATGCATGGGCAACCCGAGCAACATCCAAAAAAATGGCATAACTAATGAAATTTTATAAAAAAAATTAAACGCAATTGAACCTGGAATTGACAAGAATAGGTGAAAGCTAAGGGCATAAAAGCCATCTTAATTTCAGTCAAAACAACCACAAATCCACCGTGAAGGGCGGTCAAAAAACCCAACCCTAAGTCGCCTGAAGCCTGAAAGAGAGAGAGAGGTGATGGGTTAAAGGAAAATGAAGTGTGTGTGTGTTGGGAGGGGGGGGGGGGGGTTATTTCTAATAAACTTCCATCCCCCCCAACTTTTTTTTTTATAAATCCCCATCCTTTAAGTTTTAAAAACATTTAAGTTAACCTCCCCCCCCAAAAAAAAATTAAACTATATATTATAAATACGTGTATTACTAAGTAAAATAGTTATCTAGGCTAATTAAAATTTAAAACTTGTAGATTCAAAATATTAGCTTTAAAACAAGCCTAATATTGATATAATTTTGGGCATTATTTTAAATGTGAAAAAATACGATCAAACCGTAATTCATATGTTGTTTAAATTAACAATTTTTCCGGACTAGACGGAGCGGGATGTAAGTAAATAACTCGTATTTCTTATAAAATTTTCTCGGGATTTTTAAAATTTTAAAATTGAAAGGAAGTATCCTTACTTCGTCTTTGACTCGGGAAACTTGAAAACTAAAATACGCATCTTACGAGATGAAAATTAGGTGTCAACACATTGAGGAGAATAATTTCCTTAAGGACACACTGTGCATTCAGTGGGCTTTATTTAATTCCTTATACATTTTAAGATATTGTTCTTCTAAGTTCCAGATTTTGATTTGTTTATTTTTCAGTTTCTAGTTTAAGTACTTTTTCGAATATAGATTTATAGCAATCTTAAGGAAATTAGTAGTTTTATATATTCTGTATTCTGTTAAACTACCAGTATTTTACTCTTTTGACAAAGAAGAAAGTAATTTTTTCTTAGAAATAAAAATACTCTTTTCTGAGTTATAAAAGTAATCTTTCAGAAATAAAAGTGTTTTTTCAGTTATTTCTACCCCGGTTTTAAAGATTAAACCTTGATAAGATTGGAAAAGAAAGTTACTCTTTTCAAAAGAGGAAAGAGTACCCTTTTCAACAGAGGAAAAAGTATCCTTTTCAGAAGAAAAGAAAAATACTTTTCAGAGATAAAAAAGTATTATTTTCATAAGATAAAAAGGTACTCTTTTGGGAGACTAAAACTTTGTGGTCAGGTTTCAGTTATTTTTTTTTCTTTGAACGTATGTTTACTCCATTTCCACGATTTGCTCCAGAAATACGTTAAACATCTGCAACATATCACAAACACATCAAAAATCCCAAGACTTGCTCAAAAACAAGTAAAACTTATAGTAAAGAGCATCGCATGTGCCATAATTTCACGGTACATCGGCGGCTCACCACTTGGAGCGAAGATTTCTAAGTATACGGAAGACTTGCGGATGAGAGATTCTCTGTGTATTTTTCTTCATCCCTTTTGGATTTGTGAAGGCCCCTATTTATAGTTGCAGAGAAGCGCTAGGGTTTGTATATGATTTGTTGAACCATGTCATTTGAACACTTTGCGACATTTGATAGGTTCTTCTATTGCCTTGACATGTTGTGTCACTTATGCACGTAGCACGATTTTATTGGTCCTTGACTTGACTTGGCATGCCACGTCACTTGATACGTGGCATGGACATTGGGCTCATCATGTGAAGTCCGACAAGATCGACTAGCCTAATTGAATTCTTCTTTCAATTAAATCTATACCAATTGGGCTTAAGCAATTAATCTGATTATATTATCCCATAATATTTGTTTGGAACAATACATCTCGAATTTAGAATATGATCCAAATTAATTTGTGTATTTAAGTCCGACTAAACTTTAGTGCCTACAAATGCCCCCTACTTCAAGACTGGTTGAGGTGCATGACTTGTCGGGCCTTTTGGAGACGAGATTTGAAATATTTGTGAAGCAAATGATTTTTTTTTTACTTCATGCAATTGGCATCTTGCAAAACATTTGAAATTCGACAAGAAATGATTATGCTCAACCCTTCAATTGTGTCGCAATTTGATTGTCGACATGCTGAGGCTATCCAAACTAATACATTTCAGGATCTTTTATTTTCTGTGTGAAATTCTCTAATTTGCAAGAGATCCACTCGACTTTCGATCATTTGCCATTTCATTTTTCAATTTGAGGTGTTCCGGGCTTATCGAAAATATTGCATGATATTCCAATAGCTGGGAAAATCAAGTTGCATCGAAAGATGTTGAAAGAAAAAGAGACCATAATATTTCTTTTTGTTGAGTTGCAACTACTCACGGGGCAATATTTGTATCAGGTATGGAAATCCCTTTAGCCTCCTTTCTTTTGTTTTTGCCTTTGCTATTTTAGGCTAGCTCAAGTTACGATTTTTTTTATTTTTTATTTTTTTTTAAAAATTGTTTTTATTAAATAAGGGGTAGGGGAAGGGGAAATGGGGAGGGGGCTACAATGTGGGGATTCGAACCCTCACCAACAAGGTGAAAGTTCAGATAGCCAATCAACTGAGCTACTAGATTCCTACTCAACTTTTCAAACAACCCATTTCTTTTTCAGCAGCCCACACGTACATATTTTCATACTTCCCATATTTTCCATACTTTCCAAACTTCCCATATTTGCATGGTATTTTTTTTAATTTTATTAGATGAACTTTCCATGTATAAGCCTAAACTTTCCATAATTTGGCTCCAACTAGAACAAGGAATTCTTTGTGTCGGACACCTATAAATACCCCGTCTTCCCATGGTTATTGAGCATCAATATTTAACACCCTCGATCTGGTTTGAACCCATCTCTATCAGGTAATTTTCTTTCAATATGAATTTTCGTCACTTTCTTCACAACTCTACACGTCTGTGGTAGAAAATTCATATCTTGATGTAAGAAGGTTGAAATCATGATCCGCTTGATGTTTCAGAAACTAGACTCGTAGAGCTACATCATACGGGCAAACCGCGACCAAATTATTTTTATATTTTCTCAGATTTTGATCGAGAATCAGACTTCAAATTCTGATTCGCTGGTTTATCTGGTTCACGCGTCCTAACGAAAAATCTTATATCTTGACTTAGGAACATTGCAATCACGAACGGTTCATGGCGTCGGAAAGAAGACTCATAGAGGTACGTCTTATAAAAAAACCACGATCAAATTGCATCTATATTGGCTCAGGTATATTGTTTTAATCAACAACAGAATCTGAATTTGCTTTCTTGGCTTTGGACATGCTCTACGAAACTTACATGTCCCTTTTTAATTTCTTTTGCAGGATTTTGAGCACATCTATACAGCTTTAACTTCCCACAAATATGATGCACTTTCATGAACGCAATAATCTATGTCCTCATCTAGAGATAGTGAGCGACAAACGAAATTCGAACGCCAACGTCCTTGCCTTGGAGGTTCAACCTCCGGTGATCGGCGCCTTCTCACTTGACGGAGAGCTATCTGTCGAATTGATTCATCTTGCTGAATGGTCAAAAAAGGTGACCAAAGACGTCATGAGCAACTTCCCGAGCAAGGCCACTGTTATGGACGTCCCTCTGTTGAAGTCCACAATTCATCGGGAAATGAGGTCTACTGAATCTTCTCATCCCAATGGATGTTTCAGCAACTGGAGTGTCCCGCCTTCTAGTTTCGGAAAAGTTTGCTACATGTCTTGCTACTGGGAGTGTGTGGAAGATGTGCTTCCTTGCTATAAAGAATTTTTGGAGCGTGTCAAAGTTTACGATGCCATCTACGCTTCTTTGTTTACGTATGATTATGATGACAACGTACTGCATGCTTTTGTGAGCTTTGGCGTCCATATGCCAATACACTGTCCACTTTCATCGGGGAGATTTCTATCTCACTTTGGGACTTACGATTGATTGCAGGGCATCCCATTCGCAGATCTTTTTATGATAAAGTTGTTCCTTCGGCAAAAGAATTGACGCAAATGGACAATCAGGGGAAACCATGGCACCCCAAAAGCTGCCCATACTTGTTTTCGACCTTCTACAAACTTGCCGAAGGTAGCCTTCATGAGGTGTCCATCCATGATTGGGTGAAGTTTTGGTTTAGAGGACCAAGCAGGTACGCTGAGCCTCCGCAAATGGCGTCAAAGGGTCCTACAACGAAGCCAAGATTGAATCACAATCCTTCCGGGCATATTGACATGAATTACTTACCACGAACCGATAAGGAGAATGCCCCCAATGTTAATCTAGGAATGGAAGAGTCACTTAGAGATGAGACGAATTTGTCAATTTTCCTGGCATGTTGGCTCTACAAGTTTATTCTTCCATACAAGAAAATTGACTGCATGCATGCTAGCGTTCTCAAAGTGGCGAGCTTGATGGCTCATGGAGAGAAATTCTCTTTGGCAGTCCTAGTCCTTGCGAGCATATATCGTGGCTTGAGAGAGATATCTATATCTCCAAACTTGAGGCAGGGGAATATAATTTTCCCCATACACTATGTATATGGCTGGCTAGGAGAATATTTTAAGACCCATCATCGTGCCAATCACTCACATCGTAGTATTCCTTTATGCAAGATCTCTGGCGAGAAGATGGCTAAATACTTCAATTTTTCTGATGCCCGAAAGTTATTTCATCAAGATGATGCCCGCCACTTCCATCATTTGGCGTTGCTACAAGGTAGGGAATTATATTTCACTGACACTGGTGATCTCTCAGATTCATGGAACGATACTATCATAAGCCTTCATTCGAGCTACGTTACACTTAGGCATGATTCGGATCTCATCGTGGAGTCTTATAGTCCTTATAGGTTTAGCCGACAATTTGTTTTTTGTCAAGACATCCCTGAAGACCTCATGGACCGACCATACGATGACACATTTCTAACATTAGTGCAACTTTGGAATTCATCGATTCGCCTTGAAACCTCTTCAAAAGTCATAATTCCAGTGCGCCCATTAGAAGGTAGTTTGCCTTTAATGACTTGCGGGTACATGGAATGGTGGCTAGCCAATCAGACAAATCCATCAGAAATGAGTCCTCAAATTATTTCACAAAAATCAAAGCAAGATCATACACCTATGTGGTCCAAAAGAGGTCCAACTCGAATCAAAGAAAAGTCACATCCTTCTTCCAAGTCCGAGGAGAAACTTAATAATACTCAACAAGCTCTTGAAACTTCTTCTAACTCCAAAACCTTTAAGGATGTTCAAATCCCTATGGACAAAGGAGTTAAAAGTATTTGACTAATCTCCAACACAAGTGCTACGGCTCCTAAGGTGACCAACATACTTCCAAAAGAAAGGAGCCTTCGAGTTCATTGAACAAGGGCGCCAAAGAAACATCAAGTCTCGCATCACCTTACAATAAAAAGTCTCTCCCTTCCTCTCTGCCTATTGATATTGGAAATACCAATGCAGCCTTTAGTTCGATGGAGAGTAATACAAGTGGGGACTGACATTGGAGTTGTTTAGAAAGGAAGTCGAAGGAGTCCGACGATCACCAACCCGAATTTGATGATTTGGACACTATTAGCATTGGATCTGATATCCATCTAGATGGGGATCCGAACTCAATGATTCCCTTGGAAGACGTAGCAGAACAAGTAATATTTCTTCTTTTCTATATTTTCTGCTTTTACACTTTTTTTTTTTACAAATCTGATGGTTTTTTTTTAGTTGGGTTTCCAGAAACTTTGCGGCGATGAGATTGGAAATGATATGGTTGCTGATTATAATGCAAGTGTTGGCAATCTTGATGTGATTGCAAAAAGCTCCCTCTTTTCCCTTAGCGATGGAGTCCGTTTCCCGGAGTTGATTCCACCTAGAAAGTCATCTTCTCCCTCGCTGAATAATAGGAAGTCTTCCCAACCAGACATGACGAATGCGGCTGAAGTTGTTGCTGATCAGATTACACATTCGAAGACGTTCAGACCTTCCTCACAGCCATTGCAACCTAGCATTCCGAGCTTTGATCCACAAGGGACTATTTTCCGCTTCAAATCAACCTTCATCTCTAAGATGTGGGGTGCATTGTGCGGATGGATTACACAATTTTCTTTAGGTTCCTTAGACAACTTTACGGTGTTGGAGGCAAGTATTGCTTCGACTCCTGAGGAACTTAGGAAAATCAATATTATTGATGCTTCTTCTTTGAGGGATCTTGTCGAGAACATCTTCAAGGCGTATGCGAAGTATGACTCTTTGAAATCATCGAAGATGACTAAAGAATTACGCCAAGAATTACTTTTCGATGCACAACGGCGCCTCCATAATGCAAAAAAAGAACATGAAAAGCTAGATGAGTCCATGAAGGAGCTTCAAGCAAATCTTGTGAATGTGGAGAAAGACTTAGAAGACTTGAACTCTTAGAAGGAGAAAATTATCGCATTCCTTGATAAATACCAAGAGGAGCTGACCAAAAATCAAGAGAAAATCACCATTACAGAGGGTGAGATTTATACTATTGAAGCTAATCATACGTTGTCTGATGATGAAGCAGAGAGACTATCCAAACTTGAAGAGGCGGTCGAGAAGAGTTGTCAACAAATCCTATGCTTTAAACCTTTTCCGTGACTTAGATTCTTGCTTGGGATTTTCACTTTTTAATTGCTTATTATGATGTAGTGACTTTCCTTTCTTGGAGCAATAAAAGTAGTCGCTTTTAATTCAATATGAATTGTTTCGTCTTGAGATTTGGATTAATTTTTTCTCCCTTTTTTATGAAGATAACTGAAGAATTTTGTTTTTTGAAAGTTAGCTCGAATTATGCCTTTCTCATCTCTTCAGATTTGCGCTTCGGTGGCAAAAAATTCATAACTCGGAGTAGGAATGTTGGAATGATGATATTCTAATTCCATTGGAAAGGGGACTCATTGAACTACAATCTCTATAAAAATCATGGCCAAATTCCTTCTATATTTGTACAGATAATTCTCCAAACTTAGCTTAGATTTTGCCTTATTTGACTTTTCAGCTTTGTGCTTCGGTGGGAGAAAATTCATCACTCTGAGTAAGAGTGTTAGAATCATGAGATTTAAGTTTCTCTAGAAAGAGGACTCATTGATCTTCAATATGTAAAAAAAGCACGGGAAAATTCCCTCTAGATTTTTACAGATAATTCTCCAAATTTAGCTTAGATTCTGCCTTGTTCGACTCTTCAGGTTTGCGCTTCGATGGAAGAAAATTCATAACTCGAAGTAGGAGTGCCGAAATGACAAGATTCCTGTTTTGGTGGAAATATGACTCATTGAACTACAATATAGATAAAAATGATGGCCAAATGCTTTCTACATCTTTACAGATAATTCTCCAAAATCAGCTTAGAATCTGTCGTGTTCGACTCTTCAGCTTTGCGCAATTGTGGCAAAAAAAATCTCAACTCGTCAAAATCACGAGATGTCTAAGTGATTTGAAAGAAAACTCATGGAACCACAACCTTGACGAGGGAAGCACCTGGAACATTCTCTTCTCGTAGTTTGGAGAGCAAATAGTGGGTGAATATTATATTTGTGACTTGGCGAGGTTGGCTTGTAGTAGTTCTTTCTAGCTTTGGCGAGCAACTACTTGAAGCATCCATCATTTTTTTTAGTGGCATCATCCTTTGAAGAAATAAGCCGACTTGATAGAGGCGTTTAAGACAAGCTGCAATCAGCTTCGACTTCAACTGCCATCATGAATAGCTTAGATTCTTTGTATAGGATGTTGTATAAATAATTTCATCCTTTTTTTCGAATCATTGATGTATCAAATTCTTTCAAGCATGAAGTTATAAAATATTCTTACTTGATGTGAATTGTCTTCTTCTTTCTAGTTATGTATGTCTCCTCGCTGAAAGAATTCAAGTGCCAATCCCATATCGCCGTGCTATATATGTATTTTTTTTTTACTCATGCGACTGAACTTAGAATAGTACTCTAAGCGCTTATGTACTTTGGTAAAGAGGATCAAGTCATATCGTAGTTCAGAAAAAGAATGATTTTTTTATGCGACTAAACTTAGAATGAAACTCTAAGCACCTACGTACCTCGGTGAAGAGGATCAAGTCATTTTATAGTTTAGAAAAAGAATGATGTTTTTATGCGACTGAACTTAGAATGAGACTCTAAGCGCCTACGTACCTTGGTGAAGAGGATCAAGTCATTTCGTAGTTCAGAAAAAGTGAGTTTTTTTGTCCTAACTTTTGCCTAGGCCGCCCCTTTCGAGATTTTCAACCTAACGGACTTTTTTTGTTCGTCCTAACTTTTGCCTAGGCCGCCTCTTTCAAGGTTTTCAACCTAGCGTACACTTTTTTTTAGGAAACCGTACGCACTTTAAACTTATGCGGGCCAGGGGTAACATGCAGTTTATGCTCGTGCATCAAGGAGTGGCATCTTGCTTCAAGGATAGTACATCTTTAAGAATTTCCTGTTGATGGGACCGATCCACAAGCCATCTACATCTACGAGCTTGTAAGCACCACTTGAATAGGTTTCTTGGACAACGTATGGCCCATCCCACTTTGAAGTGAACTTGCTTCCATATTTATGAGATATGATAATAGGTCTTCTTACCGCCAGGACTTGATCACCAACTTGGAAGGACCTCAGGGGAACCTTTTTATTGAAAGCACGAGAAAGACGTGCTTGATAACATTCAAGGCTTTGCTGAGCTTCCAGCCTTTTCTCATCAAGGGCCTGTAACTCTTCAAGGCGTAGACGATCATTTTCTTCTTCAGTGAGTCCTTCTTGGATAGAGAGCCGCAACGAAGGTATTTGGCGTTCAAGGGGAAGGACCACTTAAGCTCCATAAATAAGGGAATAAGGAATTTCCTGAGTCGGTGTGCGATGAGTCGTTCGGTATGCCCAAAGAGCTTCTTCTGTTCTATCGTGCCAATCTCTTTTAGACTTGAAGATGACCTTCTTTAACAGGTTGCAAAGGTCTTGTTAAATGCTTTAACTAGTCCATTTGCAGCAGCATAATACATAGACGAGTTTCGTTGCTTGAAACCAAAAAGCTCGCAAATCTTAGTCATCAATTTGTTGGAGAACGGCTTGCCATTTTCTGCTATGATATAACTAGGAATTCCAAAATGATAGATCATGTTTACTCAAACAAAGTTTGCCACATTCTCCTTTTTTACTTCTTTGAAGGCGACAGCCTCAGCCCATTTGGAGAGGTAATCCATTGTAGCTAAGATGTACAAGTGGCCACTAGAAGATTTCGGTAGTGGTCCAACCACGTCTAGCCCCCAAGCGTCAAATGGCCAAGATGCAACAGTTGGATATAACACTTCAGGAGGTTGGTGTATAAAATTTGCATGAAATTGGCATGCTTTGAATTTCTGCGCATAGTCCAAACAATCTTTCACCATTGTTGGCCAATAATACCTCATCCTTTTTATATGAAAGTGCAGTTCTGGCCCAGATTGATGTGATCCACAAAATCCAGAGTGTGATTCTTACATATCTTGGGTTGCTTCTTCTTTCCCCAGATAACGCAAGAGAACTCCCTCGAACTATCTACGGTACAGAGTATCTTTGTAGTAAAGAAAGTGAGGGGCACGACGGTGAATTTCGGTCTTTCTTTTTTGGATCTTCTGGAAGAATGCTATAACAGATCTTCTGGAAGAATTCTATAACACAAGTAATCTATCATGGTTTGTTGCCAATCGACTTTCTCATCTTCAGGCAAAGTCAATGTTGAAGCCAAAGTAGCTAAAGCATCAACCTTCTTATTTTTCTTCCTTGGCACGTGCTAGAGAGTTACGTTGCCGATCCACCCAATCAATTTTCGTGCATAGTCATGATGGGGACACAATTCTGGCTCTTTGACCTCATAGGTACCCAATAATTGATTGATCACCAATTCAGAATCTCCAAAGACTTGTAATTGCAACTGCTTTATATCAACAGCCATTTCAAGCTCGAGTATGAGTGCTTGATACTCCGCAACATTGTTGGAGCAACATTATGTTAAGGTGAAGGAATATGGTAAGACCTCCTCTTGAGAAATGACGAATATCACACTAGCGCCAGCTCCTTCGTGATGTGCAGTTCCATCAAAATGCATCTTCCAAGGTGGCTGAATTTCAATGACCAGCACATCCTCATCGGGTAGTTCATCAGTTAACTCCTAGTCATCGGGTATCGGATAGTCTGCTAAGAAGTCTGCCAATGCATGCCCTTTCACAGCTTGTTGAGGAACGTACACAATCTCAAATTGTTGAAATTGGAGATACCCCCTTGCTAGTCGGTCGCTAAGGACAAGTTTTGACATCACAAATTTAATGGGGTTTTCTTAGGAAATAAGATGAACAATATGAGCTTAGAAGTAGTGTTTCATCTTCTGAATTGAGAATACTAAGGGCAAACACAACTTTTCAATAGACGAATACTTCAACTCATTTGGTGTCATCATCCTACTCAAGTAGTAAAGGGCATGTTCTTTCCCTTCGCTATTCTCTTGGGCTAAGAGTGCTCTAACTGACCTCTCTTGGGCCGATATGTATAGTATCAATGGCTTTATAGGAACAGGAGCTGCTAGAACTGGAGGTTTCGTCAAGTAAGATTTGATGCTCTCAGAGGCGTTGGTATAAGCTTGATCCCATCCGAAAGGATCACCCTTCTTCATGAGACGACTGAACGGCTGACACTTCTCTGCTAGATTTGAGATGAATCTCCTAAGATACTCCAGCTTCCCTTGCAAGCTTTTCAACTCATGGATGTTTCTTGGCTCAGTCATCTTTATGATTGAATCTACTTTGGCTTGATCAATTTCTATCCCGCGATATCGAACGACAAAACCAAGGAATTTTCCAGAGGTAACCTCAAATGCACATTACAAAGGATTCATTTTTAGTTGGTACCTTCGTAGTAGGTCGAACACCATTCTCAGGTCTTGTAAGTGATCACTTTTTTTCTTGATTTCACCACCAGATCGTCAACATAACATTCGACATTTTTATGAAGGATTTTGTTGAAGATATTTTGCATAGATCTTTGGTACGTTGCTCCAGCATTCTTCAAGCCAAAAGGCATTACTTTGAAGCAATAAATACCTTTGGGAGTGCAGAATGCGGTAAGCTTTTCATCCTTAGGTGACATGTGGATCTGGTTGTAGTCGGATGAGCCATCCATAAAGGACATTGCCTCGTATCCAGTAGTGGTATCAATCATAAGCTCTGCAAAGGGAAGTGAAAATTCATCCTTAGGGCATGCATTGTTGAGATCCCTGAATTCAACACATACTCGAATTTGTCTATTCTTCTTTATCACAGGGAAAATGCTTGATATCCATGTGGGGAACTTAACTTCGCGAATGAAACCAGCCTCAATAAGCTTGTTAACTTCATTTTTTATCAAGGAAACCAATTTTGGCCTGAAACATCGCTATGCTTGTTTGATAATACGTGAGCCGTTCTTGACAGCAAGATGATGGACCGCAACTTTTGGGTCTAAGCCAGGCATCTCTTTGTCGCTCCAGACAAATATATCCTTATACTCATTAAGTAATTCGACATAAGCATTCTTTTCATCGACTGCAAGTAAAGAATTTACATAATTGGGCCTTGGATCTTCATCAGTGCCAAGGTTGACTTCGTTCAATGCGTCGACCGTCATTTTTACCCCCTCTTCAAATTCGGGCGGAGCATCCTTAGCGTCTTTATCTTCTTGAGGTTCGCCATCGTTAATAGATATATGGTAACACCAGGAAATACTCCAACTCCTCATCAACCTTTATTGGAGATAAAGTATCCCTTTCATCTTGTATAGTAATGTAATATGAAGAGCCAACGCTTTCTTCATCTTCATCCCGCTCCTTGGTGTAGACCACAATATGTGACTTTGCTTTTAGTACTTCCCCACATGAGACCACAAGATCTGTTTGCCGCCTTATTCTAGAAGGGATCAGACTTCAGAAGTCTTTGGAGATATTTTGAGATTTGGGAAAAGCAGATGATTTCATACCCTTGTGGTTTCTCCAAATCTTGTTTGCATTCTTAATTGGCCCTAACCTCTCAAATACTGAAACTCTCGCGGTAGATTTTCCAAGTCGATTAAAAAAACAGATGGCCTTTTGTTAGAAGTAAGAGGTTCCTCTTCCGCAGTGATGTAGCTGCTACTTACCCTTCTTATGGAGATGCGAACTAGTAGGGGTTATTTGTATCCCAAACCTTCACGTGTTTTCCTAGCAGTAGGTTCCATCGGAAGCTTCCCCAAAATTTGATAGTTCGCTAGAATTGTATCCAGCCTTTCTAAGTAGTTTGTAAGCATTTGGATCGAAAACTTCATCTCTACACTTCGTAGGGAGTGCTTCATTTTGTGGCGAACTGGTAGCTACAAATCTTCCAAGTAATTTCGTGGATGACCTTATTGTGTCAATCTGCTTGATATAAAGGGTTAGTCCTTCCAACGTGTTTCCCTCGTCCTTTTTGGCCTTTAGAACATAACAAAAAACATAAGTCACTTTCTTACTCGAAGAAGCGCCATTTGTGTTAGGCAACTTATTCATATTGACGGACCTTTGATCTTTCTTAACTGCTACCTTTGCCTTATAAGCAACCAACTTTGCATTTTTGTTTATGAACTTAACATTCTCGATTGTCGCATTTTCATCAACTTTTGCGGAATATTTCTTTAAGTAGAACTTGGCATCGGCGAAGTGTGCTTCAGCTTCAGTGAAGGGATTATCATCGGCCATAATCTTCCTTTCAACTCCATCCTCATAATACTTCAAACACTGGTGGTAGGTAGAGGGGATGACCTTGTTGTCATGTACCCAAGACCTACTGAGCAAGATGTTATACGAAGTATTTGCATCGATCACATATAACCATGCAATGGATTACAGCTCGCTGATGGTGCAGTCTACTTTGACAGCTCCTATGGCCCTTTGTCCCTCTTGGTTGAATTCTTGGATTATCAAACGACTTGCGGAAAGATCCTCTATTGCGATTCCAAGTTCCTTCATTATGTGAATAGGAAGGATGTTAACTCCAGATCCACCATCGATTATAATTCTGTACACCTTTTGCACACGTGCAAACCCAATCATTAATAAAAGGCGATTATGAGGCATGTCGTTAAGTAAAAGGTCATCATCGGTGAATGTGATTTTGGCCATGCATGCATCTAAAACTTCAGGAGATGACTTTGCAGAGTCTTTTGATGATAGACATGGCGAAGTCATGTTTTTCACTCCCTTCTCATCAACGATACAACATGAAGCTTTTACATCATCAATGACGAATTTGGTGTGAAATAGTCTTGGCAAGTATTCTCTTAATGTTATTGGACGATGTGGTTCTTGGTAGTAGCGCCCCTCTATTTTCTCCTTCTTTGGGTGCTCAACTAAAGTTTTTGTTTCGGGTTTACTCACCGTCGTTTCCTTAGTTTGTTGTTTAACTGACTCCTTTTGCGAACCTGTTTTGCGACGCTTGCGACAAGTCACGAGAGTCCAACCCCCATCATTAAGATGAGAAATTTGGTCTTCGTCTTCTTCAGATGATCCTCCTTCTACTGGTGTAAGAAGAGAAAACATTTCATTCACATTAATTGGTTCGAAGTCTCCAAACTTAATCATTCCTGCAGACATATGTTCGGGATGTTTTCCTCTCCATATCCTTCAATAGAGTTGCAGTTCATGACTGGATTGAGTGAGCCAAAAGTGACACCAACTTGGTTTGCACTTTCTTTCTCATCTTCAAGTGAAATATTTCCTTCGCGGGCTAGCTCCATAATTTTATCCTTGAAGACAAAGCATTTCTCGATGGGGTGGCTGATCAACCGGTGGTACTTACAATAATTTGGTTCATCAGTTCTCCGTGCTTCATTTGGCCGTTTCATCTTGGGTAACTCAAAAGGTTTTAGCCCAAGAAGTTCATCAAAGATTTCAGAAATGTATGAATCAAGGAATGGATAATCCTTCTCTTGCATCTCCTTCAAAGTTGGTCTTCTGTTCGCTCTATCCTCCAAAGAAGTTGTCTTTACGCTATACTTCTTGCTTCCTTTAGTGGTGAACTTCACAGGCGCAACATTAACTTTCATGGATTCTTTGTTTTCGGTCTTGGGAAAATATCTCCCTACTTTTTTTACTTCTTGCTTGTCTTTACCTTTGCGTGATTCGTAGGCCGGCGGCGCTTCGCTTCCGACTGACGCCATGCTTAACTCCATGTCATGAGCATGAGTGTCCAATTCTTCAAAAGTCTTAAGCTTTATGCCTTGCAAGATATAGGTGAGACCCCAGTGCATACCTTGAATGCACATCTTTATTCCCGAAGCTTCGCTAAGTCTATCTTTACAGTTTAGACTTGCATGCCTCCATCGGTTGATGAAGTCAATAACTGGTTCTTCCTTCCGCTGGCGAGTGCTTATAAGTTCCACCATGCTTACAGTGCATCTTGTGCTATAGAAGCGGTTGAGAAACTCTAGCTCCATTTGTTCCCAACTATCAATGGAACCAGACTCAAGGTCTGTGTACCAATCAAAAGCATAACCTTTAATGGAACGAACAAACTGTTTGGCAAGGTGATCACCGTATGTTCAAGCGTTATTGCATGTTTCTATGAAGTGTGCCATATATTGCTTCGGATTTCCCTTGCCATCAAACTGCTGCAATTTTAGGGGTTGATAACCGGCAGGCATCTTCAAGCTATCAATCCTTGCAGTGTACGGCTTCGCGTATGTAAGAGATGATTTTGCGGAAACATCATATTTATCCTTGATGGTCCCCATGATGAACTCCTTTATTTGATTGATTGGAATCATCCCTTCAGACGAAACTTGGATTTTTGAAGCATGTTCCACTTGTTTTGCAGGAGAACCAATCCTTTCTTGTGCTAGCGGACATTTTTTGGGGGCATGAGTCAAATCCCCCTCCATCACACTAGCAAACATGTCTGTCAACTTGACAATTTGATTATCTTGACCTTACACATATCGGGTCAAGTATCCAATTGCTTTCGTCAAGCTAGTGAGTTGTTCTTCAACAGTTGAAGCATTTGTCATCATCGCATGCATCACCATCATAGATGAAGAAGAAGAACACGGATTTTCCCGAACATAGGATGCAAACATGTTATGCGGAGTAGATCCAGTGCTCAAGAAATCATCATCAGCTTGCCTGAAGGATTTCTTAGACTTAGATAAACTAAGTTGGGCAAGAACCGTCTCGACCATTTTGGCGACATTCTCCCATTCTTTTGCGATATTTGCGGAAGATCTTCACGCCTTTTAAAGACGAACCAAAGACGACAACAGATTCATGTTGTGCTTGCAGAGCTCGTTACTTTATCAATTTAGTTTGGTTCCTTGTGACAGGTCCGATGCTCCCCTCAGTAACATCTAGGATGTTTTCAACAACAACTGAGAATTTGGATCCGATAGTTTTTGTGGATGCGGATTTCAAGTTGACCTTCTTAGAAGTCATCTTAGTGTTTTTAAATTTCGATGAGAAAAGAGATGAGAGGTAAAGTTTGTCCCACTAGGCGTGCCAAATTTGTAACGACTAATATTTCGTTCCTGAAAATAATAATCAAGACAAGAATAGCGAAAATAATAATATTTGATTTCAAAAATTTGTGCAGGGGTTACAATCTTTATGAAATCTTAAATAAAAAGATGTAATCCTCTGATTCTTCTCCTCACGATACGGCCGTCAATCAAGGGCTTTGCTTGTTCTTCAATGGACAGATTACTTATTGTCGAGATTTCACTACGAATGCAGAGCCAAGCTTTAATCATAAACGCAGAGGTATGGGAACTTGCAGCTCACCACTTGGAGTGAAGACTTCTTAGTATGCGGAAGACTTGCGGATGAGAGCTTCTCTATGTATTTTTCTTCATCCCTTTTGGCTTTGTGAAGACCCCTATTTATAGTGTAGGGGAGAGCTAAGGTTTGTATATGATTGGTTGAACCATGTCATTTGAACACTTGGCGACATTTGATTGGTTCTTTTATTGCCTTGACATGTTATGTCACTTATGCACGTGACACAATTTTATTGGTCCTTGACTTGACTTGGCATGCCATGTCACTTGATACGCGGCATGGACCTTGGGCTAATAGAGTGGGTTCATCATGTGAAGCCCGACGAGATCGACTAGCCCATTGAATTATTTTTTCAATTAAATGCATACCTTGGACTTAAGGAATTAATCCGATTATATTAGCCCATAATATTTGTTTGGACCAATACATCTCAAATTTAGGATATGATCCAAATTAAATTGTGGATATAAGTCCAACTAAATTTTAGTGCCTACAATAGTAAAGGTCCATTCTCTATGCACTCATGAAACCAGGAAGTGTTCATGGCTGAAACGAACACAACCGTGAGAACCATAGACGATTAAGGGTTAATTGTGTGACTTATGTTGTCTAGGTGTCCAATAAAGCTCGACGTTTCAAAGATATCACATCTACCGATTGACGGAGTACATCCGATATAAGTTCACTACGGAAAGTTCAAAGGGAAACCTACTTATCCAGATGCAATTAATCCTTACATGTAAATCACACATTTGTCCATGCATTTCTTTATCATAGAGCTTTCCCCATTCATGTGAGGGATTGTTAGGATTTTATGAATAGGTGTGAATGGGAAATGGTCCTTTGCACCTTTTCATGGAAGAGGCTTCACACCTTTTCATTCCTTTACTTTGTTGGCTATAAATACTTCATTTCCATCAGATTTTACTGTTCAACGAATATTCTGATCTTCTCTTCTTCTTCTTCTTCTTCTTCTTCTTCTTCTTCTTCTTCTTCTTTTTCTTCTTCTTCTTCTTGCACTTCATAAAATATTCGTGTGATTGACAGCCGTCGAGTGAGTTCGCTGTCACCGGAGTTTGTTGTACCTCTACAACAATGAGTCAATCGTCCTATCCTGGGAGGATATTTTCCAACACCTCGGGTACATTAAGGACACCCTGTGCATTCAGTGGGCTTAATTTAATTCCTTATACATTTTAAGATATTCCTTATATGAATAAGTCGATTTGAAGGATCAACTATGGGAGAAAATGCTTTTTGCTTAAAAAAAAAAATGAAAAGGGTTCAAAGAAGCAAGTGATATTTTTTGGCGGAGCAACATTGGTCGACTGGTGGAATTCGTGCAATGGGGCTAGAATTTGTGTAAAAGAGAAAATAGGAAGAAAGAGAAAGTAGAAAAAGAAAGAAAGGAAAGAAAGACCTCCAAAATCCCTATTTCTGTGAAACTTATTTGAGTTCGTATATGAAAAAAGTATTGCTATGTGTTGAAAATGAAAGAATATTATTAATTATCGTAATTAAGGTCCTGTGTTAGCATAGTTAGGATGTGATAAAAATGGGATCGTAAATACATCTAGTATTATCTGTGATGAAAATGGACTCCTAGTTACAACTTACAACTAGTATGGATTTTTTTTACTGAAGTACCTAACATAGCAGGACTTTATAAAATATAGCAATTTTAAAAAAATAGGAGCCCCTTTATTTTAGGTTCTTATTTTGAGCTCTTTCTACCACCTAACCCTATTATATTTGAAGTTCACCATCGAAAGAGTTGTTTTGTGATCATTTCTAGAAAATCACGAAGACGACTTTCACAGTACTTGCTAAGCTTTTGGGAGGCAAAAAAACGTTTATTCTTTCGCATGCTGGAATTATATATACACTTTCTATACAAAAATGATACAATTTTCTATTCTATACAGGGCAGTTGCACTGTGCTAATACACATTATATACACAAATAGTACATTTATATACAAAAACGATACATACCCTAGTGATTCACATTTTATACAGTTTCTATACATTACAAATAGGTACTGATACATATTTTATACACAAATGACACATATTATATATAAAAATCGCCTCAAACATTTCTGTGTTTGGGTTTTTATTTGAAAATTATCTTATTTAAGTTTTGGCTAATGGGTGAAATTTGGTTAATTGCTAGATTTTGGGTTTGGAAAAAATTGGGCTAGAGGACGGGATTAGTTACGGCCGAGCGGCCATATATGTCCTTTTACCTAAAAATTAAACACCAGCCCATTTGAAGGAGAAAAATTAATGACCAGTTCATTTGAAGGACAAATCATGCAATTACCTCATGTTTCATCTGGCCACAGGTACTAAATTCTCTGAAGAAATTGCACGGTTTGTCCTTCAATCGGTTGGTCTTTAATTTTTACCCTTCAAATCGGCTGGTCCTTAATTTTTTCCCCTCACAGTCGAATTTATGTCTAGCGGGAAATAAATTCTTTAACGATGCCAACTGCTGAACATAACTTGTGAAATATTATGATACGATACAAAAATGCAAATGGCCCCATTCAAAGAGCTCTTGGGCTAAGAAGAGTTATTGGGCCTAGAAGAAGCCATAGGGCTAGAAGGCCTTCAAAATGGTTTATTTGGGATCTAGGCGCTCTTGTCAAAAAGGACGAGGAGTTAACAATGAAAGGAATATGCATATGTGATTATGCTTAGGCAAAATCTATATCTCTTTCCCCTTTCTCTGAGTCTGGTTCCTCATCCCCATCCTCCAGTCTTTTGATCCCTACTATTTATTTTCAGTATTTTGCATTTGGCTTTTGCCATTTTAGTCGTTGCGTTTACTTTTTGAAATTGTAATTGAACTATAGTCTTATTAATATAGTTAAAGAATGTGATTACTGTTACATAGGATTTGAGTTCATTACAAAGGGCCTAGAATAAGCATTAAGGTTTATTCATAAATATAAAATACATGTTTTTGCACGGATTTCCCTTCAAAGTCACCGGTCTTTAATTTTTGCCCCTCAAATTGTTGATTTTTTAATTTTTGGCCTTGGCCTAAAAATTCACGGGTTCCAGATTCGAACCCCCGCTCAGTCAAAGATTTAAAAAAATTGCAAGACAGAGTTTTGGATTCAAGGCAAACTCTACGTTATAAGGTAGCAAACTCTACCTTAAAGTAGAGTTTTCTAGGCAAATTTTGTCTTGCGAATTCAAACTCTGCCTTGTGGTTTTTTTTCTTTTTTTTTTACTGAGCGGGGGTTCGAATCCAGAACCCATGAATTTTTTGGCGAATTAAAGACCAACAATTTTAGGAACAAAAATTAAATAGCATCCCCAAATAAGGACAATCGTGCAAATTACCCAAATTCTCTTGTATTAGTGTCTTGGGCCTAGGTAATTTCATTTCTTTGAATGGTCCAAGTCCATCATCTAACAAATTGGGTGACATGTACAAGAGAATTTTCTAGGGAAAAGGACATACAATGGCAAACAGGCCAAAGTAATCCTACATTTGGGCCTAATACCGTGAGCTGACCGGCCTGCCGGCCCAGCAGCCCAAGCGTCTTTAAAAAAAAAAAAAAAAGACTTTCTGTGGCGATCTTTTTTGTCGCCACTAAGGATTAACCTTTTTTTTTTTTTTTTTTGTGGCAATTCAAAAAGTCTCCACTAAAGGTTAAAATTCATATTGAGCCTTCAACAAATATTCCAAAACATGTATAATATGTGTATACTTATACAGTGATTGAACTTTCAAAAAATATTTCAAAACATGTACAGTATGTATATATTTATACGTTGATTGAGCCTTCAAGAAATATCTCAAAACACTTGCCACTAAAAATTCGCTGCAAACTTCCGTTTATTTTCTATCTTTTACTAGGGATTAAAAAAGAAGAACTAAATAAATAAACTAAAGTAACCATCATCGAAAACTTAACAAACTAAAATTTATCAACTACAAACTAATAAAATTATTAAGTATACATTAATTATATATATATTAAACATAAATTATTCGTTAATTATATATTTATTAAACATAAATTATACGTTAATTATACATTTATTAAACATAAATTATACGTTAATTATACATTTATTATACAATAATGATGCAGCTTCTATACGTATGATAAGTTTTCTATACATATACAGTAGTGATACATATTCTATACAACAATGATACAATTTCTATACGCATATGTATGATATATTTTTTATACGTATGATACACTTTCTATACAAGGATGATACAGTTTATATACATATGTTGGAATTATATATACACTTTCTATACAAGAATGATACAGGTTATATACATATGTTGGAATTATATATACATTTTCTATACAAGAATTACAGTTTATATACACTTTTTATACAAGAATGATATAGTTTATATACATATGCTGAAATTATATATACTCTTTTTATACAAGAATGATACAGTTTATATATTGTACGTGTATGATACATTGTCTAGACGTATGATACACTTTCTATACAAGAATGATACAATTTATACATAAATTATACAACAATGATACATTTTCTATACTTATGTATGGAATATGTATAATATGTGAATCATTAGTGTATAATCAATGTATAACTAGTGTATAATGTATGTATGACTAGTGAGTACACGTTGATGATACATTTATTATACACAAATAACACAACAATGATACAAACCTATGATACATTTTCTATAGATATACATTTTCGATACATATGTGAATCATTAGTGTATAATCAATGTATAATGTACATACGAATGTATAATATATGTATGATTAGTGAGTATACGTTGGTGATACATATTATGTATGGAATATGTATAATATGTGAATCATTAGTGTATAATCAATGCATATACATACTAATGCATAATATATGTATGATTAGTGAGTATACGTTGATGATACATTTATTATACACAAATTACACAACAATTATAAAAACCTATGATACATTTTCTATACATATACAGTAAGGATACATATTCTATACAACAATGATATATTTTTTTATACGTATGATACATTTTCTATACGTAGTTGATCTTCAGTGGCTTTTACCAAAAAAAAAAAAAAGATCTTTAGTGGCGACTAAAGGTGCCACAAATAATCTTTTTTTGCAGCAGACTTTTAGTCACGACTAAAGTCGCCAACAAAGGCCCCACTGGCTACACGCCGGACGGCTCTTTATGTCGTTTTCCCTTTATTATATTCCTACACGTTATCGTACCCCTTTACCCTTTTTTATTTTTATATAGATACTTTAAATAATCACCCAACAAAATAATTTTCAAGATATATCAAATTAAGAGAATAAGTATCCCCTTGATTAGACTCCAATTTTGGTTCCTCTCTTCACGTGAATTTTGAGTCTCATCTCTTCCCTTTCCCCATTATTCCCTTTTCACTGTTTCCACTTTCAAATCTTTCATATTTGGTTATTCGGAATTTCGGAGATTTTCGAACTAAACTTTTCAAATAGTCGACAATAAAAACCTAGGCTCTTTTTTTCTTTCTAAATATTGATTTAGACAACAACTCAATAAGATTTCTAGTGATTGAATAATGACGAATGGTGAAGGAAATTTCTTTTTAGAGTTTTTTAATTTATTTTATGTATATACTGTGAATGTCACATGTATGTTAATCTATGTCATTATTTTTTTTGTGTGCGCGTGTATGTTATGTGACTGTACTAGATATACACTTTACATACATATGATATACATAAAGACTATTCTTGGCATGACCCCTACTATATCTATTTAAGTAAGTAAGAAGTACAAGACCAGGATCAAGGAGTACATTATCAATGGAACATGGGATGTTGACAAATTAGGAAGAGTGCTTCAAGACCGACGTCAAGTCACTGTCTAAGGTATTGGCTTAAAAAAACTAAAGGCATTGCCTGAGGTGTTGGCTTAAAAAATGATATGATCATGTCTATGGGCTATGTTAGAATTGCATTTTATTAATGATAAAATATATTTTAGTTTAAAGTTAAAGAGTTCTAAAATATAAAAAAGTAAAATGCCTTTTGAAATGGACCGAAAAAGAAAGATTTAAAAAGCGTTGGAAGAGAAAGAGATTAGTTATAAGCAAAGTTTCTCTAAGATATAGATCATTCTTGTTTAATTATTTATCATAATACATGCTTTTTTGATATGAAAGATCTTGAAGTTAAAGCAAATTGTCTAATTGCTATTAAGCCTATCAAAGAGGAGGACATCCAATAGGGATGTTGGAGTCCCACATCGGTAAGAATCTTGGTCTACTTATATGGTCTTGGACAATCTTCCCCTTAAAGTTAGTTTTTGGGGTTGAGTTAGTCCCAAGATCTATTCTTTATTATATTACCTTGTTGTCTTTGATTAAGAGCATGTTTGGATGGGCTTAAAAAAAAACAGCTTATAAGCTATTTTCAGCAACTTATAAGCCAATCCAAACGGGCTCTAAATGTTTACAGGGTACCAAAATGCTTATTGACCCTTGTGATTTTACACATGTCATGATATATTTAAATCAAGGAGTTATTAAATATAAAAAATAATTTTTTTTTAAATAAGCTAAAAAGAAAAGTAAGACACATAAATTAAAGCAGGAAGTATAAAGATCATAAGAAATTAAGAGATCTAATATGGACATTATTTTTCAGAAAATAGAACTTTCGAATGCAATAAAGAATTTTATATAATCCATTTTATTTCTCCAAGGCTCTATACTGTTTCTTTTAATATGTAGGCTATACACGCAATTTCAATCGAATGAACAGACAAAAACTTGAAATTTCACATAATATCACAATACCCTGTTTCTTTTCTCTTCATTTTTCATCAATAATTCATTACACTAGTGTTTTGCATGTTGAGGTCTTTGGGCTCCCCATAGCGGGAAGCAAATACTTCCTACCGTGGGCACCTAGCGCATTGTAGGTAGCATTGCTCATTTTATCAATCAAAGTCTTACCCGGGAACCCGGGGAAAGCACCCGACCAGAATATCCCCGTACAAGCAGACACAGCTTCTAAGGGTGCGTTAGCTGGGCCCTGGTAATACCCGCCATCGAACGGGTTTTGTTACGGTGCCTGCCAAAACCGTTGCTAGGTTGATCACCATTCCGTCTACTCCAATATCACCATTAGGAGCAACCAATGGCGGTGTTTGTGGTCCGATGATCGGCTTGTAGAAGGTCCATGCACATTGACCCGGACATTGACTCGCCGGGTTACCCACCCAAGCGTAGGCGAACTTGGTTCCTTTCTTCCCTCAAGTCAACCCGTGCATGCCGCACCTATATATATGAGCGAATTCAGGGTTTTAAGTAAATTGAAATGAAATATATCATAATATTCAATATGGTTTTGATGAGTGGATACAAAATTATAAACTTATACGCACATAAAAATTACTTTCTCCATTTTAATCTACATGACATGATTTTATTGGACATGAAATGGCATGAAGAATTATGTTGGTATAAAACATGTTATTAAGGATAAAATTAAATAACGACACATAAAACGAAACGCAAAAAGTAATTTATCAAATATTCCATATGTTTCAATTTATCTCCGTACTTTCTTTTTTTCTTTTTACTCTTTTTAGAAAACAATAAAATTTCTATATTTAATAACTTTATATTCCAACATCCTACAGGACATGTTTAGGATCACAAAATTCAAATGACACTTTAGTATAATTAATATAAATCTTTTGTTTAAGACAATAAGAATCAGAAGAAATCACTATTTACTTTCTTAAGTTTTATGCTCAGTCAAACTAACATAAAACGAAAGAGAGAGGATAATTCATCTAATTATAATAGAGAGCCTTCGGGTATATCCCTCAATACATATTTTAAGTTAATGAATAAATAAAGTATCATTGAACTTTCTCGTTATTACTTTTAAGGTAGTATCAATTTTGGTATAAATTTACTTGGAAAATAATTAACCAACACAGTATATAACTATAATAAAGTTCAAGTTAGTAGCCCTGGTAATAATTATTAACACGAACCTGTTCATGCAGAAATCCTCAACTGCTACATCCTCTGCAGTCAACACTACAGCAATAGAATTCAATTCAGTAGCCTTACACACTACACCAAAAGAGGTTTTTAGTGGCAATATATTTTTCTTTTAGCGGCAACAGTTATTACCACAAAAACATTTACCAGTAATTGGCTAATGCCATTAGATCCAAGGTCGCTAAAGCCCTTAGCGACATTTATTGTTAGGGCTAAAGTTTGGTATTGCCGGTAATAATTGATTCTAGAATATAATTACTGGTAATTAAGTTATTGCCGCAAATTAATTGCGGCTAAACCCATATTTTGTTGTAGTGTTAGAAGCCAAACTTTCAAGTTGAGAATCTTTCAATAATTTCCCAAAAGTGTACTTCTCATCAAATATTTGTTTCCCCAAAGAAATAACACATGGTCCACCTTTATAATCTTCGGTAGTACGCCACCATGAAGCTACAGAATTTTGCGTACTACGGTTGTGTTGGGGGCTAAGAGATTGAATAAAATCGACAATTATGGCTCGCTGGTTCGATGAGAAATTTTCCATACCAAATAAGGTTAATTGTAACATGTCCCTTTAAGAGAACAACATCATGGTATTTTAGGATGAGTGGTGGTTGTTTGACTACAGCAAATATTCTAGAATTGGCTGAAGAAAAAGGGATTGGAAGAACAAGAAGGAGTGAGAGTAGTAAGAGAGGAATTGTGATCTTGTTGGAAGATCCCATTTGATAAGATAGAATAATGGTGACTATGGAAGAATACTTGGGTCTCTCTTTTATATATGTATATGTACTGGGGCGGATCTATTAACCCTCTGTTTGGATGATTGTTTCGCGTGGTTCATTAATGTACAGTATGGTATGGTATAATATAGTGTTGTATTGTATTGTACTGTATCAATGAACACCATGTTTGGATAGACTGTATCGTTTGTTGTGGTTTAATAACATTTGTATTGTTTGGTTTGACTGTATGGTACTGTATAATAACTTGTAAGTTTACTAAAATATCCTTAACTCTTAATTAGAAATTAATTTATATATATCAATAAAACTCAGGTAAAGAATAAAATAGGAACTTTAAAAAATAAGTAGGTAGTGGGTGGGGGTGGTGTGAGGTGGGGGTAATGGGTGGTAGGGTGGGGATGGGATTGGGTGGTGGTGAAGGGTAGTAGGTGGAGGTGGTGGAGGGGTTTGTCACACCCTAACCTTACTAGGGTGTGATGGGCACCCGACCCCATATTCGGAGCCGAGCGAACCCGCTGACTCTTATTACATACATAATCTTTTGGACTTTTTAAATCAAATAAAGATGAAATGCATAGTAAAATGTTCAGAAATATTCTTTTTCGTTACTCTCAAATCAAACAAAATCTGTAACCATATAGAACTTATATCATAACACAAATGACACATCGGCTGATGGAGCCGCTTACTGAACTGACAACCAATACCCACAACTATGTCTGCAAAGTCTCTAACATAAATCAGACATTATATCACATATACTCTGACTCGGCAACACTCCAGGAATAAATGGAGCTTGCCAACTCCGCTGGAACATCTTCTACAATAGCTTCAGCTCATCTGGGTGTACCTGCGCGACATGAAACGCAGCCCCCGAAGAAAGGGGGTCAGTACGGAATATGTACTGAGTATGTAAGGCATGAAATACAGAAAATCGAACCACAATCGAAACAGACAGTACAAACAATAAATACGTTATCCAGAATACCAAAACACTTATTTTTCAAACACAAATCGTGTATGCCGATGTCATATGTCAGAAAAAGTGCAGATCCCAAATACCAGAATGTTTGGCTTCCAGACACAGATCATATATGCCGAAGTCCAATGTCAGAAGGAGTACAGAAGGTACAGAATTGCCAGAAGGCTTACTTTCCAAACACAGATCATGCACGTCAGAATCATATATCGTATATGCGTATGACAGATCCCGGCCCTTTAGTGAGGGACGCGGTGAACAAAATTATATAACAGATCCCGACCCTTTAGTGAGGGACGTGGTGAACAGAATCATATAACAGATCCCGACCCTTTAGTGAGGGACGCGATGGACAGAATTATCATATGCCAGATCATATATCATATATGCGTGTAACAGAACCCGGCCCTTTAGGGGACGCGGTGGATCGGATCATATATCACATATGCATATAACAGAACCCGGCCCTTTAGGGGACGCGGTGAACAGAGTCATCATAAGCCAAAATCATGTATCATATATGCATGTAACAGAACCCGACCCTCTAGTGCGGGACGCGGTGGACAGAATCATCATATGCCATCCTGGCCGCCACCCCGTCATCATATCATCACATACAGATGCACATATAACAGATCCCGGACCGCCTATGAGGGACGCGGTGAACAATGCAGTGGAAGACGCACGATAACATGTCCTGGCCCAGGACTCAGTGAACAATACCGTAGAGTACGCACGAGAACGTGTCCTGGCCCGGGACTCAGTGAAAGATACATTGAGGCATGCACGAGCAGAGTCGTGAGAAACCATATGCATACAAATCAAGACTCGATGGATATGTACACTTACTGACATCTGAAGGCTCAGAAACAAGTTTCGGGTCAATCCGACTTAGTATGCGAAAGTTATGAGCGTTTGAAGTACAGAACCTTCTACGAACGTTTCAGAGGCCTTTTTTGGAAACGAAGCCATAATCATGTCAAGTACCTTTCGGATATCGTTATGGATCAAATCAAATGGAGCTTTTGGGACCATGTATACATATCAAATTATATCAAAGACTCGATGGAATAATCGAACGAACTATCATTTGAGAATCAAGACATTTGTCATATCAAATATCTTTCGAATGCCACTCGGAAACATATCAATCATCATAAGCACATCAAGAGCCATAGGGATCATAGTCATATATCAAACTGATCCGAGACCATATACCAAAGTTAGGGACATTGATACTTACGGAATTCTTTTAGGAACAAAAACTCTTTGAACGTTTCAGAAGCTTTCTTTGGAGAATCAAAACAATAGTCATATCAGGAGCTTTTCGAATCTCATTATGGATCAAATCAGATAAGTCTTTTGGAACCATACATACGTATCAAAACATAGCAGACTGTTTTCAAAAGTCGAGCACATTAATTCTTACAGAACTCTTTTAAGAACATATCAAAAGTGCATACGAATCATAAACAAGCTCGGAATCACAGAATAGAATAACCCCAATGTGCATATCAATATCATACCTTACTTGGCTCTAGGACATGCCAAAGAAAGAAAGGGTAAGCCTTACATACCTGCTCTACGTCCTATTAGCTACGCTTAATTGTCCAAGCTCGTTAGTCTACATTCAAAGAATTCACACAATCATTAGATTCGTCGTCATACGCTCGCCTTAGTTTCTCACATAACTTCACTTATATTCTACCGATATTTCGGCTGCATTTCCCCTGTAAATACACCATCCCCGAGAATCTAACTCGGTCAATTTAACAACAACAAACCCGAGAATTCATCTCGGCCTAATTATCAATAATAATACCAACAATCATATCTCCAACTTCAACAATTATTTCAAAATACATTCTAACATTAACAATTCTTTCTACACAATCCGACGGCATTCCATTTATACTCAATTCAATCACATGAAATCAAGCCAATACCAATGATCTCACATTCAAGTACTTATCCGAAATCATTCTAACATGATTCAAGAACACTTTAATCAATTCACACAATATTCAAACAACCTATTAGTGCACACTTCCACCCGAAATCTCACAACACCATCAAAGACAACCACACATTACTTTCTTCCAAATTTACGAACTTCACTAACAATCTACACATTCACAACATCATTCATGCAAATATAAGAATTCATGCTAGTGTCACATTACTTCTTCAACACTCCCACAACGATTACAACTTCTTTTCAAGCCATTAAATCCTCATTTTACATCATGGAATCCACAACCACAACAATCAAATTACTAAATAAAATCAATTCATTTGTTCTACACAATACCATTATATTCGGCCACAACATTAACCTACACGACTACAACATAGCATCCACTCTTTCATGAATTTCATCCATTTCTTCACTCTACAACATATACAAACCATCCACAACATATAAAAGAAGATGAAACCTTACCTTTTCCACTTAGTTCTCCAACTTGGCTAGAATTGTGCCTTGCAAGAATGAATGATTTTATTGCTCCAACAGCCACTCCATGTTAATTAGGGCCTTCAACTTGCTTGGAATACTAGAAGAAATAATTTTTTTCTTGATCAACTCGATGGAGCCAATTCCCTCTAGCCATGGGTGGGACCCATTCTTTATACCACACGGCCAAGTAGCACTTTCAAGAATTTTCTTGAACTTTGTGTGAAATTCCCGTTTTGCCCCTAGCCTTCCATAATATTACCATGGGCCATTTTGCGAATTTCCCCTTTTTACCCTTTGCCTTTCTCAATATTTCCGTACTATTAATGTTCATAAATAATATTCACAACCAACTTGTACATAAAAATAATTTTTGAAAATGGTCTTGCCCTTAACTTGCCACGACTATCTCGAAATATCCGAACGTACAAAATACGGGCTATAACAGGTGGGTGGTGTGAGGTGGGTGGCTGTGGGATGAGGGTGGGGGTGAGTTGTTGTGGGGTGGGGTTGGGCGGTGGTGAGGGGTAGTGGGTGGTGGTTGCAGTGGTGGGGATGGGTGGTAGGGATGGGGTGGGTTGGGGTGAGTGGCAAGGGTGGGGTAGGGGTGAGTGGTAGGGTGAGGCAGGGGGTGGGGTGGGGGTGAGTGGTAGGGTGGGGTGGGGTGAATAGTGGAGGGGGATATAATGGAGAAATGAAATATGTAACCACGAAAAAACCACCAAATCCGTGGTTACAAAAATTGGGACTTTTTATGGTTATATAACCATAGAATGAACCACGGGTTTACAACACCATACCACATAATTTTAAGAACAATGGAAACAAACATGGTTTCATAGAAAACCATACATTAATGAACCACGGGAAACCACCATCCAAACAGGGGGTAAGGGTCGTGGGAGTGCCACGCCACCCGCAAGCTTCGCCCGAAACCCTGTCTATATATATGTATATATACAGAACCTATATACAAATAATTAAAGTGACACTCCTTTCCTCCGTGGGGTCGCGGGATCAAATCCCAGCAGCTGCATTTTATATTTTTTTTTAAACTTGCTGCAGCCTGCACAAATTGACATCAGCAACGTGAGTAAGTGACTGTGTACAAAACAATTCCCCAAGTACTTTACATTCTCTTTTTTTATATCTATAATTGTTGTTGACTTAGTTTCAATTAACAATTATTGTTGATTATTTTAATTTAATCTTTGACTTTTTTATTTCTTAAAGTTGAAAACATAAGTTTCCCTCTTTTTTTTTTTTTTTTTTTTTTTTTTTTTTTTTAAAACCTCTCTTCTCAATTCTCATCAAATAAACAAACCTTCTTCATTGCCCCAAAGCCAAAACCCCATTCGGCTGACATTGATATTTGCCCAGAACATCTTCTTCTCCGAACCACGATCACTGCTTCCTCCATTGACCCACTGTAAGAATCTCTTGGTCTTTCTTTCTTGATTTCTTTTGAGTTTTTTTTTCTTACAAAAATGCTTTTTTGTGTTAAAGTTGTAATCTTGCTTGTGGGTTTTGTTCAGTTATGTATAAAAGTTGTAATCTTGCTTGTGGATGTGTACAATTTTGTATAAAAATTGTAATCTTGGGTTTTGTACATTTATGTATAAAAGTTGTCATTTTGCTTGTGGGTTTTGTACATTTATCTATAAAAGTTGTAATCTTGCTTGTGGGTTTTGTACATTTATGTATAAAAGTTGTAATTTTTTTTGTGGGTGTGTATAGTTTTATAGAAAAGTTGTAATTTTTCTTGTGGGTGTGTACAGTTTCATCGGAAAAGACGAATAACCCGAATCAAAACCCGAAAAAGATGAATAATCCGTCCCGAAGTTCGAAAAAGACGAATAATCCGACCTGAAGTCCAAATTGATTGAATGACGCATGGCACCCGGAAATTTCAAATCCTGTAGCTTCACAACCTTGTATCTAAAATTGAAATGTTTGGAAAACACAAAAATTATGTTGTAATAAAAATGACTCCATATAATAGACTTCTAAATTATAGTTCTGCCACCTAATATTTTTTTCTGAAATATATTGTATATTTATTACTTCACTTTGTGTTGGATGCATCATTTGTGTCATATGTTAGTATTTATATTGTTTGTTCTATATGAGTCTTCAATGTAAATTAACGTTTTACCTCGGTATTATTGCACATTATACGTAATGATCAATGTAGATTAAACATGTATTCAAACTAAGAATTATTCTACTGACAAAAAATAAATACCTCAAATATTTTTTTTTTTTTTTTTTTTTTAAAAAGAGGAGTAAGTTGACATTCCTCTCTGTCGCGATCGTAAATTAAACATCAAAAGCGAGTATCTAATAAATGTTCTTTAATACTATATTTTTGACTCATCCATTACATCGAATGTGTCATCCCTTTTGAATTCATCTAATTATACAGTTTAATTGATACCACATAATATAAACTTGTTCAACTCATGCTTTAGCAAGTGTTGGACAGCCTATACATCGGCATGGATTGGACATTCCTACAACTTGCATTAGAGTTCCTTTGTATTTTGGAAGCGCTTAACTTTTCCTTTTTTCTTTTTTCGAAGTTTCTCATTTTGGAACTTTTACTAAATGTGATTGCCTTTAATTTGATTATTGCGATTTATAGTGTTGACACCTAATTTTGGCTCGACGTGCTTAAAATTAACGTTTGGGGGGGGGGGGGGGGGGGGGCTGATTCGTTAAAGAGCGCGAAATACACTTTTTACATTTTTTGACAATTTATTGATGATTATCCTTGCTTTAGGAATTTTATCAATTTACTGTCATTTTCCAAGAATCATTATTTTGCACATGTACATCGTAATACTACCATATTTGTGCAATTAATAATTGTTTCTTAATTTTATAGCAGTACATTTTTTGTATCTTATACATTGATATTTAAATTTTATATTTACATTATTATTTACAGATGTATTAGTTAACTACATTTTAGAACGGTTCGTCAATGTAGCGAAAATCGAAACAATTAATTTTTAAATGCAGAGTAAAAATTCGATCAAGTCAAGGTCTCGTCACCTTTTTAAAAGTTGACATTTGAGGTGATAGGTCGGGTTCTTGATCCATTGATTAATAGATTTTTTATACATTGGTTAAAAGGGTGAAGTCCCCATTGGACAATAACCCAAAGATTAAAATGAGCATTGAGGGGACAAAGGAATATGGCTTTATATTTTTTGGATAATACAATGGGCTACTTTATGTTATAAAAGAAGTTGGGGGTTTTAATTTTATTTTTTCATCTTCATTCTACACATATTTACACATACACATCTCATTTTCAGATTTTTAAAAGGGTCCTTCCTCTCTCTAAACATTTTTTCTCTCCCCTCTCTCTCTCACTACACGCCGCTGCCGCCACCTCCACGCTGGAGCTCGGAGCTCCGGCGACGCACCAAACCACCCCCACACCTCCTTCTTCGTCTCCTAACCACACCACAACCCTCTACTCCTGCCCCACTTCGTTTCCCTCTCTCTCCTCCCATCGCCACCGCTGCTCCGACCGCCGCCCACCTCCACGACCCTCTCCCTTTTTTTCCCACACAGCAGCCTTGCCGCTCTTAACCTCATCACAGCCAGCCCCCTTCGTTTTCATTTTTGCAGCTCCGGTGAACCGGAGCAGCCGCGAAACTCCACCCCAACAACACACCCCTGCTCCTCTTCCTCTTCTTCCCACATTGTTTTTGTATTTTTTTATTTTTCAGATTTCTCCGGCGAGAAGCACCAACTCCGATGAGCACAGCGAACAACTCCGCCAGTTGACCGCACCACCACGCCACCAGTCGCTGCTCCCCGTCCCCTTTCCCCTTTTCTACGAGCTTCAACGACGACAACAAGACCAACCAGTCCCCTTCATCTTCATTTTGCTGCTCCGGTTCTGCCACATCAAGTCCGGCGAGCTTCATTAGCCCGATTCATGACTGATTCTTGAACTGTTTTTACAATTTTTGGTTAAGTCTTGATCGATGCTCTATTGCTATGATATTTCTATGTTTTTGACTCGTCCTGTGATTTTTTGGCTACTGTTGGCTTTTCCAGGTCTTACCAGAGCTTCGTCTCCGGTATATCTTGCTCGCCGATAGCGCGTTGCTTCTATGGCTTTGTTGCATTTTTGTTCTTAGTTATTTTTGTAGTATATTTTTGCCTCTGCTAATGTTTGTCATTGTTGTGTTGTTTGTTGTGATGATCTGTTAACAACTTCACCTGCCACTGTTGACACGGTTGTTCTACTCTTAGTACTACTTTACATAATCTTTTACTAAATAATGTTGGTTTTGTGTCTGGAAAATACTCTCGGCAGCCAAGAACACTTTTACCCCTCGTATCATTTTATTTAAACTAATTTGGGCAAATACTACACCCAAATGGCCGATGAAGAAATTTCCGTCGATTTCCAAGGCCTCCCATGTACAAAAGACGGATTTTTATTTTAAGTTTATTTATCATTTCTTTAATTCATTAGATAGTTATTTTGTCACGACCCAACCCCGTAGGCCGTGACTAGTGTCCGTGCTGGACATCCAAACGTACCCAATAATCCAAACGAGCATATTTACAGAATATATCAATATAAAAGTCAATTGGCGCTACCAGATATTGCAGGTGAACAGATATAGCACGTGGAAGCCGATAAGGCCGTCACAGATCATAGTAACCCAAAAACATATACAGAACCCACACAAGTATGTATACAGACCTCTACAGAACATAACAGAATCATAAGACGGGACAGGGCCCCGTCGTATCCCTGAATAATGTACATATATACGATAGCAGAAGACTGTACCAAAATATGGGCTCCGGATAAAGGAGCGCTCCAAGATAGCAGAGTAAGATCCTAAACGGGCGGATTAGCAAACCTGTTGTCTGTACCTGCGCGACATGAAAACGCAGCCTCCGAAGAAAGGGGGTCAGTACGAAATATGTACTAAATATGTAAAGCCTGAATCACAGAAACAGAGTCATAACCGGAAACAGAACGAACAGAAAAGGGATGCAAAATCCAGAATATCATATGCATATTTTCAAATCATAAAAAGTGTGTACAGAAACATATGCCATATCGTATCCGGCCCCCGCCAAGGGACTCGGCAGACAAAACGTGGTCACCCTCCCGACATTGGTGCCACAACAAATAAGGATCAGAATAGGGGATAACCCCGTAGCATGGCATATCATATCAGATGACCATATATATCAGATCATATCATAGCATATCTGAATAGTGTACATGGCACAACATACTCCACAACCCATGTACATGTATACCTGCCCTCTCACATCGAGGCACGGGGAACAATGCAGTGGAAGTCGCTTGAGAACATATCCTGGCCCGGGCTCAGTGAAGGAAACGTTGAGGCATCCACGAATGGAGTAGTGAGAAACTAATGCAAAATAAAATATAACACATTTACGGATACTCAGTAGCATAATTCAGATGACAAACCATATGACAGAAGCGGAGCAGTAATCATAGTGTATGCATTTCGGATATCCCAATAGCATATGTCAAAATAAGCTTTTTGTAATCATTTTCATGTTTCAAAATACATTATGGGGCTTATCAAAATAATTCAAACGAATGTCATATATTTCCAGAGACTCAATAAGACCTATCGGATGACAAATCGAAATAATGAAATCGGACAGAATCATAGTGAGTGTATTTCGGATGTCATAATGGATTACGGAGAAATAACCTTTCTACGATCGTTTCCATGTTCCAAAATAGTTTATAAGACTTAAGGGAGCATTTAAAACAATTTTTATTTAGTAGTTAGAAGAGTAGTTAAAATATTTCCTTTAGAACCGCTCGAAGACAAATCATAGATGCAAAAGGGTAAAATCGGAAATAGTGGTCCACCTCGGGACAACCGAAGTGAAGGGCTCGAATTACGTATATTATGCCTCTGGAATCACCTATAGAGGTCCTAGGGACATTCCATAACTTTCTAGACAATTTGTAAAAGTTTACATAATTCTTTCAACCAAAATATCCTTAAAGGATTCAATTCCATTGAATGATAAAGGGGCATTTTTGAACGCGGATTCCGATGAATAGAATGCTTCCCGAGATTCAAATCCGATCCTAGTACCTAGGACATGCCAAAAGAAGAATAGGGGTAGATTTACATACCTTTTTCTCCCTTTACGCTAGTCCAAATTCAATTCCCGTTTCGTCAAAAATCTGCAATTGGTCACTTTTACCAATTATCAATTTCACAATTTTAAGAATTCAATCTTAATTCATACTTGTCTACAGAAATTTGGGCAGCACCTCCCCTATACATATAGCATCCCCGAGAATTTAACTCGGCCAAAACAATCAACAACAACCCAACAACAACACCACCAACAACAACAATCACTACTAGGGGTGTTCATGGTTCGGTTTGGGTCGGTTATTGGTTAAAACCATAACCAAACCAATTTAGTCGGTTTTTAAATGTCTAAAACCATAACCAAACCAAGTAAAATAATAACCACCGGTTTGGTTATTGTCGGTTTGGTTCGGTTTGGTTCGGTTTTTCGGTTTATGACTAGCCGTGACAATTCAAATATTCTCTCTCTACATTCTTCAAATTTCTTATGAAACTCTTTTTTCCTCATAGCCCACAAGGGTGAACTTTGCTGCATATTGAGGGAAAGACACGCTGTTGGCAAATCAGGTGGACCAAACTTGCAACGCAATTTAGATTCAAAAGAACAAGTCAAACAAAGGTTTCAAAATACAAACAACCCTTATGCTTACGACTTATTAGAGTTGGGCTTGGATTGTTGGACATATTCTTTTAAGACATGAGCCTTAAAAATAAGTAGACCAAAATTAAATTAATAATTAAAAGGTATAAAATATCTTTAATTATTTATAAAAAGCTAATATTATACATATACATAATTATAAATTTTATGTATATAATTATCGGTTTGGTTCGGTTATTTTTTACTATAACCATAACCAAACCAAATATTATCGGTTTTTCAGATTTAAAACCAAACCAAACCAAACTAAACCAAATGTCGGTTATTTTATTCGATTTGGTTAAATTTTCGGTTTGGTTTTGGTTTTAACCAAAACTGTGAACAGCCCTAATCACTACAAAACACAATATAGTATAACTAGTCCTCTTTCCAACATAGTGCAATAACTTTCATTCCAACTTCACATTTCCAAACCAATCTCAATGTTTTCACATTCATTACTAATCAAGATCATTACAATATAATTCGGAAGCATTTCATATCATTTCTACAAAATATTCACAAGATATACAAAATATACAAACTTTCCACCAAAACCATAATCCATCCAAAACTTCTAATCTTCAACCTACATATTCATAACATATTTTCATCTTCCAATTTCACCAACCATAATCATAATTCACACCTTAACAATTTCATTTTCATCATTACTTAAATCTACCATAAAATCACAAAACTTCCCATAACAACTTAACAACCAATCTTTCATGCCAATATGGACTATTATCCTTCCAAATTCACCAACTAACATAATAATTCACATTTAGAACTCCACTTCCATAATTACATAAAAACTTCATTAAAATCACATAATTTCCTATAACTATTTTCAATAATTTTCCATGCGAACTTGAACCATTTTCTTCCATTTCCAATATAAGGTCCACCACAACTACAACTAGAATACAACATAAAATTCAACTCATCTTATTTATACAACCTTACATACACATGCACACATGCAAACCCACTTTGTAAACTTCCATATTTCCATAAATTCTACTCATTTCTACATACTACAACATAAACCAACCTTCATAACATAATAAAGAGGAATTAATTCTTACCTTTTTCTACAAACTTCTTCACTTGAACAAGTTGTCAACTTGAAGAAATAAGTGCTCCTTCTTCCAAAACAACTACACCAAGTTGTAGAGGACACTTAATTTAGTAGGAATTCAATAAGAAAATAATTTTAGAGTCAAGATTTTTGAGGGTGATTTGTTTTATGGCCAACCCGAAATGGTCCTTTTTTTTGCTCTTGTTCTTGCTCTTCTTTGTGTTTGTTTCCTTGTCTTATTTTTCTTGAACATTCTATAAGATAAAGACCACTATATACTAATTCAATCACATGGAAAATTAATCAATTTGGTGGGCTTGGACCAGGTATGGCCGGCCACCCCCTCACTTTGGGCCTAAATTTTTCTTTTCATTTTTTTGGGCCAACTCGGTTGGTCCGGAGTTGGGCCTAGCCCACTGACCTTTCGACCTTAAAACGTCCATATCTCCTTGTACCGACGTCACCTTGGAACCCACGACCTATGGATGGAAAGCTAATTCAATTATCTACAACTTATGTTTCTTGGTATTGTTCCAAATTCCAAACTTATAATACCGTTTTTGCCCCCCAAAGTCAGGTTACTCGAAAACGTTTTCTTAAAAATATTCGTTTGGAGGACTTCCACTTTGATTTGGCCCAAGGGTCCTTCTTGAGTTGTGTTTAACTTCACATATGTGATTCATATAATTTGTCACATGTCCCAAAAAAAAATCTTGACGTGTGGGCCCCACCTCAACTTACAATTAATCCGACGTTCAAAAATACGGGATGTAACATATTTATTCTCTTGAAGAGGCTACATGGGATGCCGAAGAAGACATTAAATCTAGATATCCCCATTTATTTGAAGAGCAAGCAGAGAACGCTCAAGTTAACACTTCCATCATCCATGCCATGTCTCATGTGTCACGCTCATGTCATGTATCCAGTGCCCATGTTCCGTGTCTCAGTATTCATGTTTCCATGTAACTATGTTATGTTAATTCCGTCTCTATGTTTCATGTCATGTTTCCTTCACGTTCATGTATTCAAGCTATGTCTAGTCCCAATAATCTTAACCATGACCCATCATTCGAGGACGAATGGTCCCAAGGGGAAGATATTGTAACACCTCTGTTACACCACGAAAAATTTCATGTCGTTGTGCGGTAAATAGACTAATGCAGGGTAAGATGTATACGATTTCCCTAACAAGTAAGAAGGGGTACTTGAAGATTCTAATTAAGATTCCAAAGGCATTCGAGGCAAGAGAAGAAAGCTCGGGATAAAGGTGAGTTATACAACCCATTATATGGTCCGTATAACTTTATACGGTCCGTATAACAGTCACAGTAAGGGGTGATCACTGGGAGTATTATATGGTCACTTATACGGACCGTATAAGTGTCCCTATAATCTATAGTGGGTAGATTTTAATTTTTATAAAAAGAGACCCCAAGTTCTTATTTTTTATTTCGTTCATTCTCCACACCTCTCAAGAGCTCTAAAACATTCCATAAACCATACTAACATGAATTCAAGGTGAATCAAAGATCAAACACCAATAATCAGAAATCAAGTGTTTGGATGTTCATTAGAGTTGCTAGAAGCCAAGCATCTCTTTAGGATTGAAGTTGGATTTCTTTCCAAGTAAAGTATTGCCATCCAAAGCTTATTTCTACATTATAAAAGGTGAGTTTTATGTTCATTCCATGTAATTAAGAATATTGAGTGGTTGAAAGACTTGGATTATGAAAGAAAGTAGAGTATGGAGTTCAAATATGGTAATATTGGTATTCTTGAATAGTAACTTGACTTGAATCGTAGTTCTTGATACGTAATGAGTATAATCTTGCTATGAATGGTATTGAAGATGTTGTAGAAGCAATTGTATGAGAATGGATACGGTATTGTGCCATAGTTAGGGTTACGAATGATTTTGATAGGGAATGTTGAGAATTGAATAATGTCTAGCTTGATGAAGTTATTGATTAAGATATTGTGGGTGTTGTTATTGATGTTTGGGAGTTGTTTATTATGTGGAGGAAGTCATTGAAACAAAGGAGATGCTGCCCAATTTTTGTTAGCTCTTAGGTTGTTAATTGAGATCTAAAGTATGTTCCGGTTATCTAAACTTAGTACGAATCCTCTTGAATATATAATTGTGAATATTGGAGGGGAGCACTTAGTCGGTAAAGCTAGAGCGACGTAAAGGTATGTAAGGATAGTCCCTTCCTTTCAAAGGCATGACTCTTATTTTGTGATTCTTTTCCTATATTCCCATAATCTTCTTAAATCCTGAAAGATGAAAGTTAAAGGTTCCTAAGGGCTTCTTATGAGCTAGAGATGAGATATGTTCTATGATAATGATAATGATAATGATGCTTTGATGAGCTCGATATTCTTATCCTTATGATTCCATTGATGTCATTTCTTGTTGATACCTCACCTCATGATATTAGTTCCTTCAAGGTGAGACATAGCGATGAGGATCATTCCATAATGTAGTCGGAGTCTCCCGACCTTATGTCACCCCAATAAAGTTATAGCTTTTACTTAAGCTCTCGTGCATGCTTTAGATTATGTATATGTAAGAGTACACCGCGCCTAGTTGGCCGGGAAGACACCACTACGATGGGCGTAGTGGGCAGCTATGATGATGATTACACCGTGCCTAATTTGTCGGGCAGACACCACTAGTGGATGGATTGAGATGCCGGACGCGGGCTAATGATGATTACACCGTACCTATATGGTCAGGCAGTTATATATGCACACATGATATGATATTGTTTATTATATAAGTTAGATTGCATGACTTCGCCTTAAGAGGCAATCAGTTACAGGTTATCCCTTTATCTTCTATTCTTGCATTCCTTTATTATGTTATTGTGTATGCCTTACATACTCAGTACATTGTTCGTACTGACGTCCTTTCTTTTTATGGACGTTGTGTTCATGCCCACAGGTAGACAGGGGGGCGGCCCAGATTCTTAGGAGTTATATCAGCCTATACAGGAGCACCTTACTACTTCGAAGGTGAAGCTTATTGATGCATTCTTTTGTGTTCATATTTGGGTATGACGGGGTCCTGTTCCGTCCTTATGTCTCAGTACTCCAGTAGAGGCTCATAGATACGTACGCGTGGGTAGTAGATGTCTCATGAATACACCAGCGTATGCTTTGTATATCATTTTAGTAGCTTCGTGGGCTGATGTATATACATATGTGAATATGTTTTATAAATGTTAATGACTATCTCAAGAAGAGTTTCGTGTTGAAAATGACATATGTCCAGATTGGGTTTGATAGATAGCATTAGGAGTGGTGCTCGGTAGTCATCTTCGGGTACCCGTCATGGCCCATTGGTTGGGTCGTGACAACCTTGTACCTTTAAACTAAGTCGCGTTTATGACTCAGGGATCCCGGGAGCAAAAAGGGAGGGTTTGAGTCACAAAACCCGACTCAGTTCTATAGATGGCATTCGACGGCCATAGGGATGGATCAACTGCCCGTCAAAATGCACTGCCCTTAGGAACCTCGTTCCGTAAACTCTCTGGACTTTCTCAAACTACTTACAATACAGTCGAATCGACGGACCGTCAATGATGCATCATCAAAAATCAGACTCAGACCGTCTAAGCAACTCGATGGACCATCGCCACGTCGACGGACCGTCAAGTGCACTGTCAATCCTCCCCGATAGCAAACAATATAAATACGACACTTTATTCTAGAAAATCAATTTTCACAATTCCCAAGCCCTAGCATGAAGGTTGTCTTCTCCCATCAATCCAAAACATCAAAGTAAGTCATTACAAGCCCTTCCAAGTCAATTCAAACATGTATTCATATAATCTAATAAGGGTTCATCATTCCTAACCCAGGGTTTTCAAGAAAATCCATCTCAAGGTTCAAGTTTCAAGCTTTTGGAATTCTATTACAAGTTTTGAAGCGTTTATAGGTATGTAGGGTTTCTATTTAAGTGTGGGAACATCATTGTTCTTCCCCACGCCATAGTCTTCCATGATTATATGGAAGTTCTCTAAAGACTAGGGTTCTAGACATGTTTATGATAACCCTAAGTTCATGTATCATGATATACCATGTTTGTGTGATTACTTCGTTATTGTATTCTTAATATTTCCTTTTGGTTATTGAGAATCTGTTCGTAATCCATGGAAATCCATACTTTTCATTTCATGGGTTCTTACATGCAAGATATGTACTATTATGCTTATTTTCATGAAAATTCTACATGTCTCTATGTTTTCGTACAAGTTATATTATATATTATCTTCATTTTGCAATGCAAGAAAGTATCATGTTTACAAGCAAGTTATATAATTCATGGGCTACTAAGCCAACTATATCCATGTTCATGTTTTGGGAGTTGCACAGATTACTGAGAAGGCTCAGATAGCCTGAAACTACATATGCCAGCGTAGGATAAGAATCTATCCGCACAGTTAGGATGATACTTTCATGTTTACCCATCGTGGTTATTGGATCAATTCATGTTCATGTTCATATTCATTTCTTGTACCCCAACAAGGAACATGATGGCTTAGCTGGTCGGGCAGAGATCAGACGCAACGTTCTTGTGTGGTGGTTATATGTCGGTTATACTAATATTCTCCCATAGATATCTTTACACTTAAAATATTTTACTTATGTTATACATATATCCATGTCAGATGATATTCATGTTTATGTTTAGTTTACAGTTTCAGTTTTATTATTTCATGTGCCATGTTTATTTCATTCAGTTGCTTTACATACCAGTACAATTCAAGTGTACTGACATCCCCTTTAATTGCCTGGGGGCTTACATTTCACGATGCAGATTTACAGGACGACGGATCAACACGTTAGGACTCAGCACATCAGCTTTTGGTGATCCCCATTCTATTAAGGGTTTTAGCGTTATTTATGTTTATTTCCGTCATGTCGTTAAGGTATGCTGGGGGCCTTGTCCCGATAAACAGTTTAGTAGTCAGATTCATGCCAGAGGTTTCATAGACTAATCAGTTATGTTATGTTAGATATTCAGAGTCATCTAGCCATTTTGGCTCATTATTATTATGTTTATTCGGACTATTCCGCATTATGATATATTTAGACTTATGATTTATGGTCCCACGCTTTACTTAACTTATGCATGTTCGTAGTTTATTTCACATCAGTTCATACCCATGTTGAGTCAGCAAGTCAAGTGGTTTGCTCGGTCCCATGTAGTCAGGCATCGAGTGTGGTGTTATGCCAGGCCATGGTTCGGGGCGTGACATTATCTTTGCTTTTTTTGGCATTATCCATATTTGTGCGTTAATTGGTCTTGGTTATCATGTATTAAATGACTAGTCCTTATACCTCATAAATTACTGTAGAGGGAATGAAATAAGGAGCATGTAATTAGAAGGGTAGAATTGTAATTTCTATGTGTCATTAATTCTGTTAAATATCATAATTAGTTAGTTAGTTATGATTAGAATGAATTAGTTACTTTACTTATATGTATATATGCTCATGTATACACTGTATACATTCAATTGAATGAATAAGAAATATCAATGAAGATAGAATTAGGAATGAAGATATCTGGGACAAAGTGGGAGTGACATAGGTGGAGGACAAGATGCGGGAAGCGAGGCTGAGATGGTTTGGGCATGTAAAGAGGAGAGACACAGATGCTCCAGTGCGGAGGTGTGAGAGGTTGGCTATGGACGGTTTCAGGCGAGGTAGAGGGAGGCCGAAGAAGTATTGGGGAGAGGTGACTAGACAGGACATGGCGCAGTTTCAACTTATCGAGGACATAACCTTAGATAGGAGGTTGTGGAGGACTCAGATTAGGATAGAAGGCTAGGAGATAGTCTTGCTTATCCTTTTATCCTAGTAGTTATAGTTTTGCTCATTCGTTTACTGCCATTTGATTTCTGCTTATATTTGTTGGGCCTTGTACTTCGATTATCTTATTTATCTATGATAGCTAATGCTCCTTTCTTTCTAGGCTGTTCTATCATGACTTCTCGCTTTTGTTATTCCTCGTTTTCATATTGTTTGGATATGCTTGTCCCTATCTGACTTTTTGTCTTGTTCTCTCTTGAGCCGAGGGTCTTTCAGAAATAGCCTTCCTAGCTTTCAAGGTGGGGGTAAGGTCTGCATACACTCTACCCTCTCCAGACCCCACATTGTGGGATTCTACTGGGCATGTTGCTGTTGTTGTTGAATAAGAAATATCAATATTTCTCTCTCTACAATCTACTCTCAATCTTCATCTTCTTCGTCTCAATTCATATGAATTAGTCATATTCAATTTACATTATTACATGGTGTCAGAGCCACAGCTCAATACGCTGTTGATTCGATAAATGTTTCGCAAAATTCAACACAGTTTGAATCATCTTAAAGTTCTTGACAATGGCGATCAAAGACCCAGTCAATAGCAGTACCAACAATGGTGTTGATGCTAACAATAACGTCAACAATGGCGTAAATAACAATCAAATAGGACTTGGTAATAATTCTACACAGAATTCTGGAGTAGTTCAAGAAATCGACTACAATCATCCACTATACTTGTCACCTGCAAATCAAAGTGGTATACAACTGATTTCTTTCTAACTAACTGGAATTGGCAACTTTACAATTTGGTTTAATTCTATGTGTTTTTCTCTATTGGGAAGAAACAAGATAGGGTTGGTAGATGGATCTTGTAGTAAAGATAATTTTCCTGAGTCAGTGTGGCATAGATGGGAAAGGGTTAATGCTATAGTCTTGTCTTAGATTCTAAGTTTTGTAGAAGAAGGAATGTTAGGTGGTATTATTTATGCAACTAGGGCTCAAGCTGTGTAGGAAAATCTATTTGAAAAGTTTCACAAGATATATGGATCAAAAGTCTTTAATGTGCATAAACAGATTGCAACCACCACATAAGGCACACCATCTGTGTCTGCTTCTTTTTCTAAACTTACGAGCTTGTGGGAAGAACTTGAAGCATTAATCCCAACTCCTAGCTGCAATTGTGAAAAGTCTAAAGAGTTCGTCATTCACTTGTAAAAACTGAAGCTATTTCAATTTCTTATGGGCCTAAATTAGTCTAATAACGAAGCAAGAAGTCAGTTGTCATCGATGTGTCCTCTGCCTAGTTTGAACCAAGCATATGCTTTGATCATTATTGATGAGGGACAGAAGTCAATTGCTGCTAGTACAAGGTTGTTAGGCTCAAATCCTACATCTATGGGAAACATTGATGTAGCAATGTACACCTAGAACAGTGGTAATAAAAAATTCAAAAGAAACTAAAATCAGAACCAGGGTCAGTATTGTGAGATATGCAAGATGAGGAATCATGCTACAGAAAAATGCTACAAAGTAGTTGGATATCCTCAGGATTACAGACCTAAGAAAAAGCCTTATGACTTAAATTCAGACTACAATGGTCAATACAGGATGGTTATAGTGGAAAACCAGATGGAAATTCATATGCTTACAATGTCATAGCTGATACTGAGGGCCAAATGAATCAAATAAAAGTTCCACTCAAAACATGCAGAGTGTGCAACCTTGTATTCCAACTCAACAGCAAAACCTATTGATGGGAGTTCCAATCAGAGTCAAGGAGGACAGATTGGACCTTATTTCTCAAGAGAGAAGTATGAACACCTATTGCAAATGCTAAAAAGAAAGTTTGAAATTGCTTTCTCAGCTGCTGCTGCAGGTATTAGTACAGCTTGCTTGCATCCAAAAGTATTAATACTGCTTTACTTGCATAAAATTTTACAAGAGTGGATAATTGATACTGGAGCTACTAATCACATGGTAGCTGATAAAGGATTTTTAGATGAAGGAACCATTATTCAGACAAATGAGCCAAAGAAGTTGTTCCTCCCTAATGAAGATGTGTCAGTAGTAACACATACTGGCTCTAGTACTCTTTCAAATAGAAGTACCATTAAGAATGTGTTCCATATACCACAGTTTCAATTCAATCTTATTTCAGTTTCACATATAACAAGAGAATTGTGTTGCTCAGTCAACTTTTTCCCTGATTTCTGTATATTTCAGGATCTTTTCACTGGGAAGGTGAAGGAAATTGGTAGATGGGAATGGACTCTACATATTAGTGAATCAAGCTCACAACCAAAATAGAAGGATTTCACTAATTGCTGGCAACACTAATCAACAAAAATATACTTGGAGAAATGCAGAAGAGATTCAATTGTGGCGCAGAAGGTTTGGACACATGTCTGCTTCTTCTTTGAACAAAGTACTTTCTATAGGTGTGCAAACAATAGTTGAAGATATCAACAAATGTACTATTTGTCCATGTGCAAAACAGACTGGAATAGCATTTCCTATCAGTTCTACTAAGACTTCTATTGCATTTGAACTTGTGCACATGGATGTTTGGGGTCCTTACAAGTCTGCTACATATGATGGAAACAAGTATTTTCTAACTATTGTTGATGATTTCTCTAGAATGACTTAGGTATTTCTCCTCAAATTAAAGTCTGATGTGTGTGTGATTATATAGTACTTTATTAACTATGTCAAGAATAAATTTGACAAGTCTATTAAGGTAATTAGATCAGATAATGGAACTGAATTTGTAGATTCAGTCTGTAGTAACCTGTTCAAAGATATGGGAATTTTACACCAAAGTAGTTATGCCTATACCCCTCAGCAATATGGAGTTGCTGAGAGGAAGCACATGCATATACTTGAAGTTACAAGCGCTATAAAATTTCAAGAAAAGATTCCTATCAGACTTTGGGGGTTGTGTGTTCAAGCAGCTGTATATCTAATCAATAGGATGCCAAGTACTATACTTCAAAACAAATCTGCCTATTAGATACTACACAACGAAAAACCAATGATTAGTCACCTAAGAGTTGTAGACTGTCTGTGTTTTGCCAAGAATCTATAAGAGCATGACAAACTTAAGTCCAGGTCTAGAGTTGTTCTTCTTATGGGATACTCAGCAACACAGAAGGATACATTTTATATGATTTGCAAAGAAGAACTATCTTTGTTAGCAGAGATGTTCAGTTTAAGGAGGACATGTCACTACACTATTTCCTGAGAAAATTTCTCCTATTATGTGTTCATATGAAACTGAACCAAACGACCATCACCATATTCCTCTAGAACAAGAAGAAACACAACCAGTATTAACTCAACCAATAGCCACATCACAAACCAAACTCAACTACCACAATAACCACCACCATAAATACAAGTAAACTTGCCAGAAAATATACCACCACCAGATATGGTGTTACCACTAAAACCACTTGGCATACCAGCTCCACCTGAAAGAAGATCAGAAAGAAACAAAAATCCACCAATTTAGATGAAAGATTTTGTCTCATTAAACATACACTGTGACATTCCTCGTCCTATATCCAACTGCATCTCATATAACAATCATTCACCTACCTACTAAGCCTATATAGCAGCTACTTCAAATAAAACTGAACCAAAAACCTATACTGAAGCAGTAAAGGACCCAAGATGGGTAGAAGCAATGAAAAGTGAGATAGATGCTCTTGAAAGCAATCACACTTGGAAAACTGTCACTCTTCCACAAGGCAAGAGTCCTATAGGATGCAAGTGGATCTATAAAATAAGGTAAAAAGCAACAGGAGAAGTGGAAGGATTTAAGGCCAGGCTTGTAGCAAAAGGATATAGCTAAAAGGGAGGAATTGATTATCAAGAAACATTCTCTCCTGTGGTTAAAATGAAGACTGTAAGAACAGTGCTATCTATATCAACCTTCAACAAATGGCATATACATCAAATGGATATTGTGATCTTCAAGATGAGATTTATATGGAGATGCCAGAAGGATTTTCAAGTTAGGGGGAAGATGAAAGTATGTAGACTAATCAAATCCTTGTATGGACTTAAACAAGCCCCAAGGCAATGAAATGCAAAACTTACTGAAGCTTTACTTAATGCTCAGTTTCATCAAAATGAATATGATCATTCATTATTCATCAAAAACAACACAAAAGGAATTACTATTGTATTGGTATATGTTGATGATATCTTAAAAATAGGAAGTAGTCTACAACTGATCAAGAACACTAAAGAGACATTGCAAAAGGCTTTCATGATGAAAGATCTTGGTGAACTCAAGTATTTACTTGGAATTGAGTTTGCAAGGTCTGAAAAAGGAATATTGATGCACCAAAGGAAGTATGTGTTGGAACTGATATCAAAACTGGACTAGCTGCAGCGAAACAAGCAGTAACACCTATAGATACCAATACAAAGCTAACCACCAAAGTCTATGATGATCATCTGAGTCACTTATAGTCTATAGACAGTAATAAACATACATCAAATCAGAAGAAACAATCACAACTTACACAAGATGACCCACTCATAGATCAAGGAGCATATCAAAGACTTATTGGAAAGCTTCTATACTTAACAATGATCAGGCCAGACATCTCATTCAATGTCCAGACTCTGAGTCAATTTCTACAACAGCTAAAACAGTCTCATATGGAAGCTGCCTTATATTTGCAAAGGCAACTAGGACGAGAAAACCTTTTGTTAAGTAAAAGCAACACAGACTTGACTGCATTTTGTGATGCAGATTGGGCATCATGTCCTATATATAGAAGATCAGTAACAGGTTATTTAATCAAGCTAGGTGATTCATTAATCACTTGGACGTCAAAGAAACAAAGAACTATTTCTAGAAGTTCAGCAGAATCAGAGTACATAAGCATTGCATCAACTGTATCTGAGCTGGTATGGATACTAGGATTACTCAAAGAACTAGGATTTGATCACAAGAAACCAGGTATGGATACTAGGATTACTCAAAGAACTAGGAGTTGATCACAAGAAACCAGTTGACATTTTCAGTGATAGCAAGGCTGCTATTCAGATTGCAGCAAATCTTGTATATAATGAAAGGACTAAGCATATTGAAATAGACTGCCACTTTATAAGGGAAAGAATAATGCAAGGGATGGTAGCAACAAAATATATCCCTACATTGGAAGAACCTGCTGACATATTGACTAAAGGACTTACCAGGGTTCAACATGAATATCTAAGTTCTAAGCAAGGGGGAGATAATGTAACACCCCGTATCAGTAGAGCTCTAGTGGAAAAACTGAAGGTTTGAACGTTTTCCGAAAATGGTTGACAGGCCTACTTGGGGAAACCATAAATCCTTGATTAGTTGGGAATTTGGAAAAGTACCCTTAATGAAAGTTGTAGTACGTAGAAATACCTTTCTAACGATATAAGGACCAGGCCAATGAGAGATCGGAGAAAGGAGATATGATCGTCTCAATATGGCTAATAGTAAGGCACTTAAAATTCTATAGAATCGGCTAAGTTTTCGATACGTCTGCCTTCTAGTCAAATTTTATGAAAATCCGTTGGAATTTGAGGAAACTTAAAACATGAACGTTGTATCCCTTTGAAATAGATTTCCAACGGTATATTGTGGATCCTAAACAGAACTCTGTACAAGAAGTTATGTCCATTTTACTGAATACTGTACAGAACCGATACAGGTCCGTTGTGAGGGCGCGTGCGCTGGCCCCCCGTCGCGCACCGATCGCACAAAAACCACCTTTCTGAAAATTGACCTACAGGGGGTAGTGCGCTGCATGTGCGTCGCGGGCCCATCGCATAACAGGTCCGGTTTCGGGTCAAAAATCGGGATTTCGCGTTTTAAGTTATATTTAAGCTTGGGGTTTATTTTCCTAACATCCCTAGTCACGAAAAATCACCCTAAAGTCAGAGGGAACAATTCCCAACCCTCAAGAACCCTCCAAGGTAGGTTTTATCATGATTCTAGGTTGAATTCATGTCCCTAATCTCTTTCTAACTTGAGTAAACCCTTCTAATCAATAGAGTTGTGAGTGGAACATTATTGTTGGGCGTGGAAACCCTAGAGCTTGAATTCAAGAGGATTGAACGTCAAAAAGGTAATGTTTCTACACTCTAATTATTCATAATAGTGAATTGATGAGTTCTTGGGAGAATAATAAATGAGTTTAATAAAGAGAATTACACGAACTATAGTAGGGTTTTGAATTGTTGACTTGAGATTGTTATAATGATATGGGTGATGGAGAATGATGTTAATTACACCTAATTGAGATTATAGGATCACCTAGAAGTAATAGAATGGGAATTGGGTGAAGAAACACCATTAATGGAGATTGTGGAGCTTTATGCCCACTAAGTGTTTGATAAAATGCTTAGACGACCAAAGCATGAATACTATTGCTAATATAGAATCCATTTGACTTGTATTGATACAGATCAAAGTTGAAAGGGTCGACGAACATTGTATTACGCTCAAAGGCTGGAATTAAGGTATGTGAGGCTAACTATCTACGTTAGGGAATGTTCATGATTCTCCCTACGCCTCATTCTTCATACTTGTCAGTAATTTGACTCAGAATATAGTTTAGCCCTAGTTTCATGATATGATATAGAACTGTTATCTTCTAGGGTTGCAGTTACAGAATTCGTTCATGGTTGTCACTTTGAACATCATGAACTCGACACTTAATCTTTATAGACTTATGCATTGTTATCACATGAGTCTCAGTCAGTGTATAACCATTTATTTGCATGAGTCCCATAATCTGAAACAGTTATCATGCTATCAGCTATAGCCAGTCTCAGTCTTGTAAATTGTTAATGTTGAACACCTGTATCTGTATTTTTGGGCCCTAGGCCACAGTTTATGCAAACGTATTGTTTGGGCCTGAGGCCACAATTTTTGTGCACATTATTTGGGCCCTAGGCCACAGTTATATTTACAGTTTACAGGTGATTCTTCATCTAGAACAGGTAGTACTTTAGCTTCTTTCTTTCCTGTTTATTTCAGTTTCAGTTTCAATTCCAGTATTTTATTGCTTCAGTTGCTTTACATACCAGTACAATTCAAATGTACTGATGTCCTTTTTTATTGCTTGGGGGCCTGCATCTCGCGATGCAAGTAACGACATACAGGTTGACGATCCAGCTACTTAGGATTGTTCGTATCAGCTACTGTGGTGAGCCCCAGTTTCCTTCGGGGCGATATCAGTCATGCAGTTCTTACAACTTTCTAGAAAGTTACCTTTTTGTATTCATTAGAGGCTTCATAGACACAGTTCAGACAGTCAGATATTTGTTATGTTAGCCTTGTAGACAGTTATACTCAGTCGTTCAGTTGTTTTGGTTTAGCCATGTTGGCTACTTTCAGATATGTTCAGATTGTCTAAGTATTTCCGCATTATGATATTTCAGTCAGACTTTTAGTTAATCAACATGTGTTAGTTTTATTTTATAAATTAGTTATGTTTTGGTATCACATGTTGATTCAGCCAGCCAGTTGGTTCGCTCGGTCACATGCAGTCAGGCACCGGGTGCCGTGTTACGTCCAGGCCCAAGTTCGGGGCGTGACAGTTAAACATATTTGAAATACCACATCCTAGCTTGAGGGGGAGTGTAGAAGGAGTGAAATAAGGAGCATGTAATTAGACGGGTAGAATGATAATTTCTCTGTGTCATTAATTCAGTTAAATATCATAATTACTTAGTTATGAATAGAATACAACAACAACAACAACAACCACCCAGTGAAATCCCACATCTTGGGGTCTGGGGAGGGTAGAATGAGCTAGTTAATTTAAATCCATGTATATATACTCAGTTATACACTGTATATAATCAGTTGAATGAATAAGAAATATCAATATTTTTCTCTCTACAATATACTCTCCATCTTCATCTTCTTCATCTCAATTCACATGAATTGGTCACATTCAATTCACACTATTACAATTCCAACACAGATAGGAGAGCTAGCCAATTAAACCACACTTCAATGAGCGTAAGAAACTCCATTAATTAATAATGATGGTTCAAGCAAAGAAAAGTAGGCGTGATCATGTTTATCACTTTCGGTGCTTGTATTCATTAATCAACATTTAGAATAAACTCATTAGTCACCATCCCCATTAACCTTAGGAGTCAAAAACCTTAACAGGTGTCAAACAGGAACCTAAACACCCCCACGGCCCCACCCACTGAGCAAGGGGAAGGGGGTCCCTGCCAAAACTTTGATGCTGTTAGGACATCAAAGTATTTAATTATTATTAGTTTTAGCGTAAGTGTGTTGCACGTGTGTATCGCGTCAATATATAAATATATTACATATTATACACACACTCATTTTTTCTTTTCTTTTCACCACCAGTATGTTTTATATAGGAGAAATTGTCCAAATACGAATTGTCATTTTTTATTTAGTAAGACTTTGTCAGACTAAACTAATAAAAATTTAAAAGACAACACTTGTAAAAGATATATCTACTTACGTTTTTTAGGATAACTTGCGTGAATCCTGTAATAAATTTTACAAACCGTGTTACAGTTTTTCTTTCAATGTCACTATGTATTTACATTCTATTTGGAGAAAATTGTTTACCGAAAATCATATTCTATAGAATTCAAATATGATTCTCAAATAAATTGTATTCACTTTTTGATTTAAGATATATTCTTAAGTTTGGGTCTACTCTACTTGACAATTATGTAAAATTGATAATTTTTGTTATAATTACACTTTCACACATAAGTTTAATCACTAGAAGAATTATTCGGTAAAAGTCATTAATAGAAAACGTGATACATTCATGAGAGTTTTGGAGAAATTAACCATAAAAGAAGTAAAGTTTTGCTAAATGTATGATAATCAGTCTTTTATTAGTTTTCAAGTAACCTGTAAAATTTCAACACAATTTTTTTTACATTAATATTTATGAGATAATTTGATTTAGTGCGGTTTAATGGTCCATCAACATAATAGAACTATTTTAATATTTTGATGGGGCTTAATCCCCCCTTTTATAGTAGTATAAAATTTAAAATCATCTTGTATAAAATAGATAATTGATTAAATCAAATTTGAATATATCTGCCTTGGTTTAACGTTATTAATATTGATTAGAAAGTCTAGCATTTTAAAAAATGTATTATCTTTTGTATAATAATTTAAACTAAAAACCTTACTTAGTCTTTGATATTTAAATCATTTATTTGTTTAAGAATAGTTGGAATTTGACATTAAAAAGTACTTGTTGAAAAGATTGATTGAACGTGATAAACGTGCTTATTAAATATTGAAAAAATGAATTTTCAAATAAATTGATCAATACAAATTGATACTTTCCAAAAATATTAGGTAAAACTAATAGAATAATTTACTTTTTAGTTATGGAAAATTGGTTACCAATCACTGTTCAATCTATCAACAATTTTAGTTGATGCAAACTCCTTTTGTGGTGAGCTCATGGGTACGATTTTTCTACAATTTGTTTTACCTATATACAATACAGTACACATTGTAAACGCCAAACAAATTTTATCCAATAAGCGTAAACGACAACACCAAACACAAAGAACCAATTATGAGATGTTACACCTTGGAAATTTCCTGTCGTCGTGTAGTGAATGAACCAATGCGAGCTTAAGGGTAACAGGAAGTTCTTAAGACTATAAGACGGATATTTAGTGGTCTTAGAATGCATACGTTAAGATTTTGAAGTTATATGAATTGATGAAATGAGGACTGACAAGGACAAGTGAAGTATAAGTGGGGTTTAGGAAAGGTTTCGTAAATTATTGCGTTAAGGGTTGTTTGGTAAGGCCTTGAGGATGAGTTATAGGGATGTTTAGATTATTAATGAAGTATTAAACAAGTGCCAAGAAGGTTCCATAAGGATTGAAGATCAAACGAGTCAACGAGAACAAACTTCGGAGAGCTGGGCATTATACGGCCAAACATACTGGCTGTTATACCCTATTTAACCTAAGTCAGAATAGTTTATAACATTCCGGTAATTCCGGGGTTAATTAAAGTTAGGGAGTCGCCACCTAATTATTTATGGTGAATTAGGGCACCTAAAGTTAATTAAAGTAATTATTTAAAGTTAACTCCATTTTACTGTCTACGAAATCAAAAGATCTAGGTAAGGGTTCAACTAATCTAAAGGGAAGGTATTAGGCATCCTTTAAGATCCATTAATAATGGTTAACCGACCGGACTTATGTTAATTAATTAGGACTAAAAAGTTACAAATATAGCATTTTAAATGTTTGGGAAAATAGTTTGTAAGTGTTGCTAAAGTTATAAATAGAAATATAATAATGCTGTTTAAAATAGGACTTTTTAGAAAAGGTAATAATTTTCTTAAAAGACCTTAGCTGTAAATAACTAAAGAAAGCGCGGGATTATGTAACGTTTATAAATATTTGAGGAGCATAAGTTATACCGACTAACAAATTAAAAGAATCATTATAAGATTAATATCGATAAAGTTTTAAAGTTTTATGGTATTAAAATATGACGAAATCATCGGAAATCGGAGAGAGGATTTTAATGTCTAAAAGAATGATCCAAGTCTTATTTTAAAATATTTTGAAATCAACGTGATTTGTTTGGAAGGTATGGTTATTATTTAGCCTTTGACATCCTTTTGGGAAATCATTTCGTGTAGCCCAAAAATGTTGTAGATACTAACATTTAAATTCATTATAAGTTTTAAACGATCCTACTTAATCTTCCAAAACTAGAATTCCTACAAACCCCGCTAGGATTCATCTAAGCTAAGAGAAACAAGAATAAGATAAAGTGTTGGACAATCCATACAAGTCAAATACACGAAAGGAATACAGTAGAGGAGGTAAATGGGCTTAGCCCATTTAAACGCTGTTGCAATCGGCTCTTTTTGCCATATAGGCTTGGCCCAAGAATCTTTTTTATATGCTGCGGATTGAGGATGACTCGAGAAGAAAATTTCGTTGGGCTTTGTCCCAACACCGAATGCGGAAGATGACGAGTCCCTCAGACTCGTACGCAATGGTCATGCATAAGAATGAAAGAAAAGGATTAGTATATAATAAATAAATGAGACTAAACGTATATAATGTAAGTTCAAAAACAAACCAGTGGATTATGTATATATTATGTATATTTAAGTATATCTCGTGTATACACATTCATAAGGATACTTAGAAGGTAAATATTGGAAAGCTTTTGCCCCCGTCTTCCCGATGTTGTACAAGTTCCAATGGATTTCATGAATCCCAGGCATGGCTAACACTGGGGAGGGTTCAAGCTTAATCCATAATGATCAACTAATCTCCCCACAAATGTATCAGCTAAAATATACCAGTCATATACATACATACATATAATCGAACAACAACACATTTGCAATGTAAAGTCGTAAAAGAAATGGACAGGCAGACACACGAGATGTTTACAGATTTGACCCTAAAAAGCTAAATTTTTCACGCGGCAGTTCAGGAGCAGAAGACAATAATTCAGTATTCCATAAAATATTTATTAAGTATAGCAATTTGTTAACAACTTGATAACTGTTACTCAAAACAGGGGACTACCTATGGTTAACGTATTAACAGCTTCCAAACAAACAGTAAGAAAAACTTCAATGAATGCAACAGTCCTTTGATCCATTTTAAAATCCAGAACAGTTGCCAAATAACAAACTTCACGCGTAGGATAAGACTAAAAGATGAAGAAAAATGATTGTCCCTTCCATTTTCAAGAAAACTGATTTTCAGCCCAGTGATACTAATTCTAGTTCCAATCGACATGATGCATCACTTTGAGTACAGTATCTAACATACCATGAGATATTCCAACAGAAGCATAAACTATGCAGGACATATGTATCTTTGGACCAAAACATGACATTTTAGGCAAGCATCCTTAGCAGGGTCTTAAATCGACATACAGTTTAAACTCGAGCAGGACAAACAACAGATTCCAAAAGACCAGACATTCACTATTAGCTTATTTCATCCATACAGAATATCCAGCATTCATTAACTAATTCCAATGAAGTACAAAACATTTTTCTTTTTAAAAAGCAGAACTAAATTTAAATGCCCTTACCCATTTAAAAGGAACATATTCTGAGATATTCAGACACTACCACAATCAGCAAGTTAATAACACAGGCCATACAGTTTAGACAGAGTTATTTAAGTCAGGGTTGGCTATTCTATAAGGTTTAAAATGTCTAGAACACAACAGACAATAAACAAAAAATTTAAACCCCAAGTCATTTATACATTGGCATGTCCTAAGCTAATCTCACAACATAATAGAAAAGGAACCAACATGTTCATCATGCTCTCATTTCAATTATGGCAGACTTCAACGACATACCTTATTTGATTCACAAATGTATCAGAACGAGACACAGGTCACACATATGTGACAAAAGAGACCATGCTTAAGTACACCTAATAAGCTAGCTATCATGCTTGACTGGTTGAATCTAACGTGAACATTCTTACGAAGACCGACATATAAGTAGCTTGAACTAAAAAGGAACCAAATAGACTGAACATGCACAGTTAACAGGCTGAGTTTTCATGTTTAAAATATACAAATTAGACTAACACAAGTATGTTGTATCAACTAAGCTAAACTTAGCATAGAAACATGAATAACTTGAATAACACATCATGCTTAAGCTAACATAAATATGTTTATCCAAACTAAACTAATGTATTGGCAGATTAAGACGAATCAGGTTAGGTAGAACATGCTCAGTTTAAAGCAGGCCTAATCAGATACTTAACAATATATATTAAAACTAACACGAGCATGCCAGACAAACTGAATTTACTGCCATAGACACAAATTTCACAAGATAGCATATCACATAACTAACAGATCTAAACAAATCAAATTAAACTGACATGCATAAATATTACTTAATTACCAGCAAACCTCTTCGATTACACTAACATACTAGACTGCCTAAATCAGGAAAATACACCAGGATACACACAGGCCCCTTGTTAAGCCCACTAATTAACATGCTCTAATACCAACTAACACATAATAACTCAAGCAAAAAAAAAAAAAACGAAGAAAGATAGAAAGGAAAGGAAAATTACACACCCTCTTCAGGTGCAGCGAACTGGGTGTTGAGTCTCCATTCTACACTCGGATTTTGGAATGACAGCAGAATAAAGGAGAATAATCGACTCAATATTCCAAATGAACACCCAGAAATATAAAGACTGAAGAATGTTTGTGTTTTTTTTAGATGAGTTAAGGCGGCTCCAAAAAGAATCGCCCTCTTCTCCTCCGATTTCAAGATGTATTTATAGCAGTTGAGTGCTAGGGTTCGGATTTTCAAATTTCAAATTCGAAAATGTCCAAAAGGGTGTCACGAGTTTGAATAGCATGATAATCTTTGTGGGTGGACACTTTTTCACCCAAATGGTGCAACAAAACTGTTGCCATCCAAACGTCAGAAGAAAAATGGCAGAATGGGGAAAGTCCCTTTGTTCAGCTTCACGTGGAGGAGAACGACAGAACGATGGAGACAATTTTTGTATGGAAATGGTTAGACAAGGCTGTGTAAGGTTAAAGATGATTAGGGTTTTGCCTGAAATGGATGGAAGAGAGAAGGTAGAGAGATGAGAGTGCGGCTGCGTTTTGTTTTTGATGAAGAGATTAGGGTTAGATGATGACATAACGGAAATGGGCTGGATCGAGTGAGTTGTTAAAGGGTATAGGCTGTTCCGTTTGGGCCATAAAAATGGGCTTCAAATAGCTGAAATTGTGTTATTTTCTTGTTCTAATTAATTCTTTTTGGGCTTTTAGTAATTAACTTCTACACCTCCTAAGTGATTAACTTGTATAATATGTATTATGTGATGACAATTAGTGATTAGTATGAAGAAAATAAAGGACTTAATAAAGTATTGACTTATAATTAATTTAACAAGTACAAATCGGAAAATGAAATGATGGCGAACCATTGTGATAAGGTAATGCTAGTAATGTTAGTAGTAAAATAGTGAAGATGAGAATAATAAGAGAGATAACAATGTTAATAGTAGTAGCAATAAAATAGTGGTGAAAATAAAGTGTTTAACTCGTTAATAAATTAGAAGCCCAAGGAAATAAATTGGAATAAAGGAGGGACAAAATTGAGTGTCAACACCGGCCGTATAAAACATACGGACAGTATGTCCAACTGTATGTTCTGCCCAGAATGAGGGTCTTCACTGGACCAAACATACGGTCTAGACATACGGTCAGTATAAAATATACGGACCGTATGTTGGTCCGTATGTTCGTGTCGGGTCAGATGTTAAAACGATATAAGGACCCTCTCTCTCATTTAATTCATTTCATTTCCACTCTCCACACCTCAAGAATACTCTAGAATCCTCTCCACTCTTCACCCACAAGAACCCAAGAGAAATCTATGATCAACTTCATCAAACCCACAAAATCAAGTGTATGAAACCTATCAAAGTTCATCCAAACCAAGAAATTCCAATAAGAGTGGACTAGGGTTTTGGTGCAAGAAGAGAATTTCCACTCAAGGATTATTCTTCCATTATCTAAGGTGAGTTTTATGATCATTCCATGTTTTTTAAGGTATTGAAAGGTTAAAACACTTGGATTGTAGAAGGATGTAGAAATGGGTCATGAATGTGGGAATAGTGCCATTTTTGAATAGTAGTTTGGGGTGAATCATGAATATTAATATGATTGTGATTGTAATTACGTTATGAATGATGTTAAGAGTATGAGAGAAACATTAGATGAGAATAAATGTAACGTTGTATTATGATTATGATTATGGGTGACCTTGAGAGGAAATTGTGGGGATTGGATAATGATGAATTTGACTAAAGTCATTGATGATAATATTATGAATGTTATTATTGACGTTTGGGAGTTGATAAATGATATGGAGAAAGTAGTAAAAACAAAGGAGATGCTGCTCAATTTTCTATAGCTTTAGTTCAAACACGCTTATGTTATTGATTATCTAATATGAGTATGAACTCTCTTGAAGGTAGAAACGTGAATATTGGAGAGGAACGTTCAAGCGATAGAGTAGCTAATCAAAAAGGTATGTAAGGATAATCCTTTCCTTCTAAGGAATGAATCTTCCTAATTTTTCCACGATCTTCCTAAGTAACGGAGATTATGAGTCCATGACTATAATAAGCCACCTACATGATAAAGAAAGGGGATACGATACGAGCATGTTAATGATGATGATGAATATAAGTAGGAAGAATCCTAGAGTAATATGAGATGTCCATGAAGCTAATGATCATAAGTATAGTTTCATTGATGATTTTCCTTGTGTACACTCACCTTAAAATGCTAGATCCTCCAAGGTGAGACATGACGATTATGATCACTCCATAACGTAGTCGGGGGTTCACGACCTTATGTCACCTCGACATAGCCATGGTTACCTCCCAGTTATAATGTAGGATTAATGATGAATGTATGATGATGTTAAGTTATGATAAGATTATGATATACCGATGAGATGTGTAATAATGATGAGTTTATGATTGATTATATGACGATACGATTTCACCGTGCCTAGTTGGCTGGGCATGTCACCGCGAAGGCTGGCTGCATATGATTCCACCGTGCCTAAATGGCCGGGCATGTCACCGCTAAGGCGGGCTGCTATTTTTACACCGAGCCTAGAGGGCCGGGCATGATCACCACTAGTGGGCGGCATATGAGGGTTACCCGGACGCGGGTTAACGATGATGATTTATATAATACGATGATGTATGCGCTATAATGATACATGTACTATGATTATGTATATGATATGTGTATGAAATGTATCCACCTTTATAAGTCACGCAGGTTATGTCTTCATCTTATGGCTTATGATTTATCTATCATGTTCATTTCGTTCATGCCTTACATACTCAGTACAATGTTCGTACTTACGTCCGTTTTCTTTGGACACTGTGTTCATGCCCACAGGTAGACAGGGAGGTGATCCAGACTCGTAGAAGTTATCAGCAGATTTATAGGAGCACTCCATTACTCCGGAGGGCTATTTGGTTGATTCTTTTGTGTGTGTATATATATATATATATATATATATATATTATTTTGGGCACGACGGGGTCTTGTCCCGTCCATATGTCTAGTACTCTAGTAGAGGCTCGTAGATACGCATGTGTGGGTAGTATGGTCTCATGATGTTACTATTGTATATATGTATTATTTTGATAGCCGAAGGGCTTATGTATATAAAAGTAATTATGTTTCCCAATGAAAAATGGTTTTCCTATGATTATGAGTATATGAATATTAATGAATGTATGCTTAATGAGTATGATAAGTAATAGAATGAGTGGTGCTCGGTGGTTAGCCCCGGGTACCCGTCATGCCCCCCTAGCCGGGTCGTGACATGAGAAAATTACAATAATTTCGTGCAACAATCTAGTTTATTTAAAAATAATATTATCATAATTGTAGCCTCTGAATGATTTAAAATCTCATCTAACAAATTGGATGTAAATTATGTTACATTAGAAAATATAGAAAAAAAATACTATCTAAGATTTGCCTTCGGCAGATGCATTACATTATCTGCAATTTACCATAACTACACATCTATATATAAAAACCATTAAAAAAATTGAAGAGTATTATTACTTTTTCCAGAAAAAATACAATATGAAAAAAATCGATCGTGGAAGTGAGTTGAAGTCACAAACCTTAGCTTGATAGCTTGATGAGAATTCAAGAGAATTTGTCTTGAGCTATTGATGTAAACCAAAAAACATTGAATGTTTCACAACAAATTATAAAATAATGATCATAATCGATCACTTGAATAATTAAAACTTAACAATTTCACTATCTGTTAGTATGAAAAGTTCTGCAATAATGAAACTGGACAAATACAACTCTTTCCAGAAAGCTTAAAATATGAAAGAAAAAAAAAGATTTTGGAAGTAGGTTAAAGTCACATTTATTGACGGCTTGATGAGGATTCAAGAGAATTTTCCTTGATTAACTGATCCAAAAAGATCAAACCTGTCACAATTAATATTAAAATATTTATAATAATCGATCTCTTTGAGTAATTATAAATTAACATCACCTATTCGTATGAAAAAGATTATACAATAATGAAACTGGACAAATACATTATGACCATAGATGCATCCCGTAATCTCTAAAAAAACAAATATTATATAATGACGGTTTAGCATATTCATAAACCGATGACCGATGAATCAAACGGATACCATTTAAAATAATTGACCAGACCAAGAAGCAAACCCAGAAAAGAAGAACCTGGGAACATACAAAGTTGAAGAGTACTTTGAAATTTTAACTGCTTTTATAGAAACGTTTTAAAATAGATCAAAAAAAAAAAAGGATTCATAAACTAAAAAGGTTTATATTTTGACGGTAGTACTCTTATGGAAATTTTATGTATGCAAGATTTTATATAATCTATACTATATTAAAAGCACGAAAGGTCGACCTTTCGTGTTTTTAATATAGTATAGATTAACAGAGGGGTCAAAACGAATGTTAAATAAGTATGGACCCCTAAACACGCTAGAAACTACGTAGGCATTTGGCCATACAAATAAAATAAAAATTCACTTTTGTTTTTGGAATTTTTGAAGTTGGAGTTGTGTTTGGCCATAGTTTTTTTGCAAATAATATTTAGTTGTTGAAATGTACTTTTCCTAAAAAAACATAAATATGATTTATACCCCTCAATTTCTAAAAACTAGCACAGCCACCCAAAGCAATTAATTAACATAACCAGTGCGAGAAATATATCAATTATACTTGAGATCAACTTATGGAATGCTCAAAACTAATGGTTTCTTTCAATTAAAAGGCTGCAACTAGAGTCTTACTGTGTACACAAAAAATATAGCATCTCTTAATATGGTTTTGTTGCAAAATTCTCACCTGCTTCTTTTAGAGGCTTTTAGCACATAATTTTCAATGTTGTTGGAGTGGAGAGCAACTGATAAGTTGCTTCTGACCAGTGAAAAAAGTTGTATGAACTTTTAGAGTAAACATTGAGCAACAATAAAAACTTTTGGGGTAAAAATTGAAAATAAAAGTAAAGGTCCAAAATAGAAAATTGAAAAAGTGAAAATAGTGAAAAACAAGTTTTGGTTGTTTTCCAAATTTCAAATACATGGAATTCTTATGGCCAAACACCATAAAGTGAAAAAAGTGAAAAAATATTCCAGAAAAAAGTGATAATTCTCATGGCCAAACGGGTTAATAAAAGAAGTTTTGATATGTAATGTATGATTTATATGTCCAGAAGCGGAGTTAGGATCTTAGTCTATGGATTCTAGATTCTAAATAGAAAAATATAGATTTTTAGAAGTTATTTATAAATATTAAATATTTTATTGAATATAAATACAAAATAATGTCAAAACTACTAAATTCTGCCTAATATGTAATCGGAGAATCCGCGACTTTTCTAGCACAAAAAAAAAATGTTGAACCAAACTAGTACAAAAACACACACACACACACACACACACATTAATAGGACCAAACTGCAAAAATGCAGCTTGGGCCTTTCACGCACAAAATTCGTGCGTGAAGTAGCTCTTCTGTTTTTTTTTTTTTTGGTGTTACCTTTCAAATCACATTTTTTTCCATACTTTGGGCAAAGATTAGTCATGTTTCAAAACCCCAAAATATCAATATTTTATATAAAACTTAATATCTTCTTTTGCGTACAATAATGTCGGCTCATTACATCAAGTCCACCTAAACGTTTGGATCGTCGTTTTAGGGGTTCTAAAGTGCCCCGAAGTAAGTTTTGAAACTTGTCATATTTATAGGGTTTTGATTTAAGTGTTTTATTATATTTGAATGTACAAATATAAATATTTGATTTAATAATAATTCATCCAATACGAGAGGTTTATACTAATTAAAAAATTATTCATTCCATTTAATTACAATACTAATTCAAAGCAATACAATAATAAATTACAATAATAATACAATCTTCAAGTTCTAGAGGCTCTATTACTTCGAGACGTGCTTGTACTACCACGGCCTTGTTGCCCACACGAACGCTTGTCATGGCCATATTGCTTACATGTAGAGCACTTGCGAGAATAAGTTCTTTCACTAACATCCATTTGATTGGGTCTACGACTCCGTGAGTTAATGCCCAATTTCCTGATGTAATCCTTGTTAGCAACCATCGAAAACGGCTCGTTTGGCCAATAAGCTTCATTACCAAGTGGGTGGAATTGGCCGGAATATGCTCTAAGGTAACTGTGGACCTTGTATTCCCCCGCCACATAACTTGTTACTAACGTTGATTGCAAATTTTCCTTCAAGTGCCTTAAACAATAGCGATGGTAAACAAAGGGAGGCTGCCACCCCGGTAAATTAGCCATATTGTGCAATATGCCTTTATGACGATCAGACAACACGCATATGCCGGTACGATCCTTAATAACATGAGTTTTCAAATGGGTCAAAAAGATCCCCCATGTGTCGTTGCTCTCGTTAGCGGCAATTGCGAAAGCAAGAGGAAATATTGACCCATTGACATCCATTCCTATTGCAATTAGGAGCTTGATGTCATAGGTACCATATACATGCGTACCATCTATGGATATCACTGGTACGCATCTATGGATATCACTGGTCGGCAGTGAGCAAAACCATCAATGCATGGTTTGAATTTCCAAAATACGAAGTTGAAGATTTTACCCTCTATAAGCCGCCACTCTACAACAGTACCATTATTAAAATGTTGTAGAGCTGCCATATACCTTGGCAGCGATTGAAAAGAAGTATGCCAATTTCCAAAGATCATCTCAAAAGCGCGTCTACGCTCGAGAAATCCCTTTCTGTTGCTTATAGTTTTACTATATACGGTTTGAACGTTTCGAATACAATCTTTGATGGGGATCCTGCACAAGTTTAAACAAACAACATTTAGTAATGATCTTTTAATTGATATAAGACATATAATGTACTAGGTAGGATAAGTTACCTTAGCGTTTCAGCAACGTCTTTAAGTAATACTTGAGCAATCATGTTTGTATCTAAATTATAATGATCTGCTCGATTTTCTTCCATATCACAAGTGTGTCTTTCGCAGAATTTTGTGATATCCCACTTACCATCAGGCTTAACAATTCCCGAAGCAACCACTCACAGCCTTGATACCGTCGTTTACAAACTAGTCTCCATATCTTTGTGTTTGACGGATCAACCTTAAACTCCCTCATGTTCTTAAAACAATAAATTTTGACAGCCCGTTGCAACGCCTTTTTGGATGCGAACAACATTCCCTTTGCAAGGTAGCATCGATCTTTGTTGAGATCTTTTGGTTCAATCCAGGTTTTTTGATGACTATCATCATCCTCTCTTGTGAAGACAAATGCATCATCACGACCCTGCAGGCTGTTAAGATAAGGGATATTGTTAGAATGCCACTGAACTGGGCTTTCAGAAGTTGGGTTTTCAGCCATCGGTGGTGGTACGTGGTGGTGCATTGGTTCTTGTTGGTTTTGGCTTTGAGGAATATTGTTGGTCATACCAACTTGAACATCATCATCATCTTCATCATCGGTTACCTCTGCATTATTAGCTATTTCATCGTCATCACTTGATGATGACTCATAATAATTAGGAAAATCTTCATTATCAAGTGTATTCATCCTCTTACACGAAAATTAACATATTTTAAATACCAACATCATATATATATATATATATATATATATATATATATATATATATATATATATATATATATATATATAGATAATTTCATATCAAGGTGATGAACTTACTGTCGTTCATAAGCACTATCATGGTGTGGAGAATGATCAACTCCACCGAACTGAGAGGATTGACCAACATCCATATTTGGTACCACTGGCGAGTTTTGAGAATAGTTCCTATAAAGATTTGAAAACTGGTTATTTAACAATTCATACAACAAACACGTGCTACTACACACGATAATATGAAAAATCTATATTTATCAATTTTCATTGTAAGCTTGATTAAATTGCTGGTTTGGATTTTCCAGCGGCACTTGACCACTCAAAATGTCTCCATAAGAACTAAAGTCCCCATAAGTGTTACCATGAATAGGCTAGACTTAAGGGACTTCTTCTCGAGGTATCTTTTCAACATACATCTCAAGAACATTAATGAATACTAAATCACGATATTCTTCCTGCGATCCCAAATAATCACTCAAAGATTCATCATCGTTGATATTGTGAATGCCATAACGCACTACACCGTTTGATATTGTTTGTGGATATCTGCCAGTTATTGAGATTCCAAACTCAGTGGGTGTAGTTTTCATTCTTTTGTACATGTAACTGACTAGTGTTTCATAATTTAAAGTTGTTGGAAATTTAACATGGGCTTTTGGTTTGATACTATAACGAATGGAGTAATTGTCCTCGACGATATCTCCATCCCAAAATAGTGAAACCTTAATAGTTGAAGAATTTTGAGACATTTTTTCTATGAAGTTTGATTTTTTTTTTGAATGACTTGTAAGACTTAGACTTATGAAGTTGATGAGTTTTTCACTCGTCAAGCCTTCAAGTTAAATAGACCACTCAAAATTGTAATGCGTGGTGTGTTGTTAAATTAACACGTAGGCGCATTAAAATGGTGCGCAATACAAGTCGTGTTAAAACTGTCAAATAATGCAGCAATGTATTATCAAATCAAGGCTTTATGTGTCATAGATTCCTTAAATTGTCATGCGTGGTGTTACATTGCGCATTAAAATGGTGCGCAATACAAGTCGTGTTAAAATGGTAAAATAATGCAGTAACGTATTGTCAAATCAAGGCTTTATGTGTCATAGATTCTTGAAATTGTCATGCGTGGTGTGTTGTCAAATCAATACTTACAATGCGCATTAAAATGGTGCGCAATACAAGTCGTGTTAAAACGGTCAAATAATGCAGCAACGTATTGTCAAATCAAGGCTTTATGTGTCATAGATTCCTGAAATTGTCATGCGTGGTATGTTGTCAAATCAATAATTACAATGCGCATTAAAATGGTGCGCAATACAAGTCGTGTTAAAACGGTCAAATAATGCAGCAACATATTGTTAAATCAAGGGTTTATGTGTCATAGATTCCTGAAATTGTCATGCGTGGTGTTACATTGCGCATTAAAATGGTGCGCAATACAAGTCGTGTTAAAACGGTCAAATAATGCATTGTCAAATCAAGGTGCTGGGGGAGGGAGGCCTTTTCACGCACGAAATTAGTGCGTGAAAGGATAAAAGCCTTTCGGGCACAGTTTATGTGCGTGAAAGGTTAATTTTCCTGACACTTTCAGATGTTAGGCCTCCTGAATTCGTGCGTGAAAGGCCCAGGTTGCATATTTGCAAGTTGGTCCTTTCATGCACGAATTTCATGCGTGAAAGGCCCAAGCTGCAATTTTGCAGGTTTGCCCTTTCACGCACAAAATTCGTGCGTGAAACCTATTAATGTTTTTTTTTTTTGTACTAGTTTGGTTCAACTTTTTTTTTTTGTGCTAGAAAAGTCGTGGATTCGTAATCGGATTGCTAGCTTCACCCCGGTATCCATCATGGTAGTGTATATATCGAGCTAATAAGAGTTCGTAATTGCATTGATCAATCACTCATTAGCTCGTTGGAAAGTGACACAGAGGGATTTTTCCTAAAAAATTCTGAATATATATGTAAAATATATATTTAGTATATGCAAAACACATATTATACTATTAGGATAGTTTAATTTATGATAGCAGGTTAGTTACTATTTTGCTAAAGTGGTTACTCATATGTACATATTATAAATAGGCGGAATAGCTTGGAAGGCCTTTTTACTTATCCAGAATTGTCATCCCGGTGTCTGCACTCTCGACTTTGCCAACTTAATCCTTAAACTTGTTAAAACTATGCATTTTAAACCCTTTTCTCATCCGGTAATGGTGCGTGTACTACGCTTGACTACACGTCAAATTCCACGTCATTTTTTAATGACACATAACAAATAAAATGTTAAAAATAAAATAAAATCAAATAAGCTCTTCTGCAAATTCTGAAAAACACTTTCAGGAGCAAGTTCTCCATGTTTGCTCACAATTTGAGCACCAAGATCATCCCAAATAGCTGGAATCCTTCCCAATTTGACTTTAATTTTCAACTACAAGTTCACAAATACAAACCTTACGAACCCCAATCACAATTTTGGATTAATTTCACAAATCCAGAAGACACATTTGTTGTTCTTCAAGCTTCCTCAAGCTTATCAATGGAGTTTTTGACTATTTTGATACCCTTTTCAATACCTCCACTATCATCCATCACGTTAGCCAATATCAAGCACGATACGATCTAGAATTTTTCCCAAATGGAGAGATTTCGACTGAAACCAAGAGATTAGATGCGTCATTGAGCATAGAATTGAAAGACTCTTACATGGTGTTTTAATGATGGTGTTACGGTGGAACTGCGTGCAGGTGTAGCTACTGCTTTTTAGTGGGAGGGCGGAGATGCGATGGAAGAAGAGGGAGGGGTTCGGAATTTTTTTTTAAAACTTTTTTTTTTTGGTTATTTTATTTGTTTCTTCTAAATTTAATTTTTTTAAAATCAAATTTACTACATTCACTCACTTTTGAAAGTGTGACACCACACACTACATATAGTTAGCAAAATAAATGCCACATAAGGTTGGTCAATGGTCAGAGAGGTTTAAAATGCAGAGTTTTAACAAGTTTAAGGGGTCAGTTGACAAAGTCGAGAGTGCAGACACCGAGATGACAATTCAGGACAATTAAAAGGGTCTCCCAAGCTATTCCGCCTTATAAATATTCAGATATAATTTGATTTGATCGTGTGAAGAAATTGTTAGGTGTGCGAACAAAGTACCACATTGGTATCTAAAAGGATTGAAAAAATATATTTAAGGTGTAGAAATGGTGTGAGACATTTGATGAAAACCGTAGGGGCTTGCCTAAAGAGGATAATATCACACTATGTTAAGAGTATCTTTGGGCTGATTTAGCCCCAACAACTAGTACCATAGCCTTAAAGACAGATGATGGTGTGGGACTCGGTTTACTTCCCCTTACGAGCTTAAAGACACACACATACAAAAAGAAGCTAGTTGCGGGCTTCAGTTGCCACAAATACTCAAACGATGTGGTGGCACACAGTGAATCTTAGAAATTGACTCGTGGATTGTGATAATGAGCCACATAGAGCTTAGTTCGACAGGGATACTCGCTGATCTAGGTAATGATCCACGTGGAACTTAGTTCGAGGGGGAGATTGTTGGAAGTGCGAAAAAAGTCTACATTGGTCGCTGAAAAGCTTGGGAAACTACATATAAGGTGTAGGATCTCTTAATTGTGTGAGACCTTTTGAGAAAAACTGTGCGGACTTAACTCAAAGCGGATAATATCATACGATGTTAAGAATACCTTTGAGCTGATTTAGCCCAACAACCCAACAGAAATTACACTCAATATTTGTACTATGCCTCTTTCCTCACAGACTACTTTCCCCCTCTCAGGCTACTTGTAAATTGTATGTTTCCATTCCAAATTTATGTGGCGGTGTTCGACTAATTGTCACAAAATTTAATATTTTTTTTTCTAAACTTGTGTTTTAACAAATCATAAACATATGTGCGGCCATATATTATTATCTCATTAAATAAAAGTAAAAAACAATTGTTTCTAAATAAGAACTTATGACATTCTTGTTTTAGACAAACTAAAAAGGAAAGTATATCATGTCAATTAAGAGAGGGGGAGTAAAAACATTGCTTTTTCCCTTTCCATTTCTTATTTTATTTGGTATAACAAATTAGCCAAGAACTACTCCGTTATGCAATATTCTTGCATAAATATTACTTAAGATTGATTATCAATAATGTTTATTAAATAAAATTATCTATAATTATCATTAATTGTTGGTATTCCAATACTAGAGTGCTTGTTGGTTTATTGGTAAACAAATTTATTTTATGCAAGTGTAACTCGCCCGTATCTGAACGGATTTCTAGATGTTGATACCCGTATCTGAACGGTCCCAATAGGCCTAATATGGGCTAATGACAAACATAATATTAGTATGACTATATTTTCGTTCGAAGAAGTATGTACAGGAAATTATTTGGTTTCATTTCATCTCAAAGTTTTTGTTCCGTTGAAATCTTTACATTCTATTGATCCTAACCAAAACTTTAGTAGTATAATTTAATAAAGTAACATAACTTATTATTTTTTAATTATGAGAACATTCATTTCTTAAGTAGTAAAGCACAAAGAATCTAACATTCTATCTGCTTTTTACTATCGCTTAATGCTATAAATTTATTAGGTTTGCAAAGATATATATTTGGTTCTTAGATTGAATTGTATTTTATACAACAACCGTGAGTCATTATACATTATTCTTGTCACACCCCGAACCTGGGCCTGGACGTAACACGGCACCCGGTGCCTGACTGCATGTGACCGAGCGAACCAACTGGGTGGCTGAATCAACATGTGATACCAAAACATAACTAATTTATAAAATAAAACTAACACATGCTGATTAACTAAAAGTCTGACTGAAATATCATAATGCGGAAATACTTAGACAATCTGAACATATCTGAAAGTAGCCAACATGGCTAAACCAAAACAACTGAACGACTGAGTATAACTGTCTACAAGGCTAACATAACAAATATCTGACTGTCTGAACTGTGTCTATGAAGCCTCTAATGAATACAAAAAGGTAATTGTCTAGAAAGCTGTAAGAACTGCATGACTGATATCGCCCCGAAGGAAACTAGGGCTCACCACAGTAGCTGATACGAACACTCCTAAGTAGCTGGATCGTCAACCTGTATGTCGTTACCTGCATCTAGGGGTGGGCGTTCGATTTTTCGGTTCGGTTTTATCAAACTTCGGTTTGGCTATTTCTGGTTCAGTTTTTTGAAGGTGGACACCGAATACCGAACCCAACTAGTTTGGTTCTTTCGGTTTCAGTTTTTTAAAGTTCGATTCAGTTCTTTCATTTAGATTTTTTTGATATGATATTAGAAGCGATTCCCTTGACACTAATTCATATTCTCAAAAGCAATAAAACATAAAACTAATAAATGCAAATCAAAATCAAACAAACAGGATATACAAGAATAGAAAACTATAACCATGATATAGGATTACTAGGTGTTATATACATACGATAAGAATAATTAAGAAAACACATAAAGGACATACATTAATCCTAAAGAAACATCCTAGTTGCCTTCCTTAACATATTTGATTTTCTCAACTGAAGTAGAATATTAGGGATAGAAATGCAAAAGAGGGTTTGTTACAATTGTTTTTTTTTGGCTTTAAACTTAATGGGCCTGGACTATTTTAATTTTTTGGGTAATGTATTAAATTTCGGTGTGTGTTCGGTTTTTCGATTCGGCTATTTCGGTTTGAGTTTTTTGAAGGTGGACACCAAACACCGAACCAAACTAGTTCGGTTCGGTTCGGTTTGTTGAAGTTTCGGTTCGGTTCGGTTCGGTTTTTTGATTTTCGGTATTTATGCCCAGCCCTACCTGTATCGCGAGATGCAGGCCCCCAAGCAATAAAAATGGACATAAGTACATTTGAATTGTACTGGTATGTAAAGCAACTGAAGCAATTAAATACTGGAACTGAAACTGAAATTGAACTAAGAAGGAAAGAAAGAAGCTGAAGTACTCCCTGTTCTGGATGAAGAATCACCTGTAAAAATGTAAATATAACTGTGGCCTAGGGCCCAAATAATGTGCACAAAAACTCTGGCCTCATGCCCAAGCAATACGTATGCATAAACTGTGGCCTAGGGCCCAAAAATACAGATACAGGTGTTCAACATTAACAATTTACAAGACTGAGACTGGCTATAGCTGATAGCATGATAACTGTTTCTGATTATGGGACTCATGCAAATAAATGGTTATACACTGACTGAGACTCATGTGATAACAATGCATAAGTCTATAAAGATTAAGTGTCGAGTTCATGATGTTCAAAGTGACAACCACTAAAGAACTCTCTAAATGCAACCCTAGAAGATAACAGTACTATATCATATCTTGAAACTAGGGCTAAACTATATTTGAGTCAAATTACGGACAAGTATGAAGAATGAGGCGTAGGGAGAACCATGAACATTCCCTAACGTAGATAGTTAGCCTCACATACCTTAATTCCAGCCTTTGAGCGTAATACAATATTCGTCAACTTTTTCAACTTTGATCTGTATCAATACAAGTCAAAGGGATTCTATATTAGCAATAGTGTTCATGCTTTGGTCGTCTAAGCATTTTATCAAACACTTAGTGGGCATAAAGCTCCATAATCTCCATTAATGGTGTTTCTTCACCCAATTCCCATTCTATTACTTCTAGGTGATTCTACAATCTCAATTAGGTGTAATTAACATCATTCTCCATCACCCATATCAATATAACAATCTCAAGTCAACAATTCAAAACCCTACTATAGTTTGTGTAATTCTCTTTACTAAACCCATTTACTATTCTCCCAAGAACTCATCAATTCACTATTATGAATGATTAGAGTGTAGAAACATTACCTTTTTGACGTTCAATCCTCTTGAATTCAAGTTCTAGGGTTTCCATGCCCAACAATATTGTTCCACTCACAACTCTATTGATTAGAAGGGTTTACTCAAGCTAGAAAGAGATTAGAGACTTGAATTCAACCTAGAATCATGATAAAACTTACCTTTGAGGGTTGTTGAGGCTTGAAAATTGTTCCCTCTGACTTTAGGGTGATTTTTCGTGACTAGAGGTGTTAGGAAAATAAACTCCAAGCTTAAATATAACTTAAAACACGAAATCCCGATTTTTGACCCGAAACCGGACCTGTTATGCGATGGGCCCGCGATAACCCCCTGCAGGTCAATATTCAGAGAGGGGGTTTTTGTGCGATCGGCGTGCAACGCGGGGGGGGGGGGGGGGGGGCAGCGTACGCCCCCGCACGCGCCCTCACAACGGACCTGTATCGGTTCTGCACAGTATTCGGTAAAATGGACATAACTTCTTATACAGAGCTCTGTTTGGGCTCCAAAATATACCGTTGGAAAGATATTTCAAAGGGCTACAACTTTGATGTTTTAGGTTTCCTAAAATTCCCAAGGGATTCTCACGAAATTTGACTGGAAGGCAGACATATCGAAAACTTAACCGATTCTATAGAATTTTAAGTGCCTTACTATTAGCCATATTGAGACGATCATATCTTCTCGCTTCGATCTCTCATTGGCCTGGTCAATATATCTTTATAAATTTATTTTTACATACTACAACTTTTATTAAGGGTACTTTCCCAAATTCCCAACTAATCAAGTTCTAAGATACGCTCTGTTTAACCTTAGTTCTAAGATACGCTCTGTTTGGGCTCCACAATATACCGTTGGAAAGATATTTCAAAGGGCTACGACTTTCATGTTTTAGGTTTCCTAAATCCCCAACGAAGTTTCATGAAATTTGATTGGAAGACAGACATATCGAAAACTTAACCGATTCTATAGAATTTTAAGTGCCTTACTATTAGCCATATTGAGACGATCATAAAGCCTTGCTCCGATCTCTCATTGGCCTGGTTCATATATCTTTAGAAAGGTATTTCTACATATTACAACTTTCATTAAGGGTACTTTCCCAAGTTCCCAACTAATCAAGGAGTTGTGGCTGCCCGAAATAGGCCTATCAACCATTTTTGCAAAACGTTCAAACCTTCAGTTTTCCACTAAAACTCTAATGACATGAGTTTAACCTTAGTTCTAAGACATGGGGTGTAACATTATCTCCCCCTTGGGATCATTCGTCCTCGAATGATGGTCTTGGTTATAATCGCGGCTAATCCTGAGACTCTATGGAAGTTTGGCAGCGTTTATTCTATAACTAAGATACCTAAAACTAACTGACTGAGCCACGTGATCACTGAACTGACTAATGAATGCATAATTACTGAACTGAATGTCTACTGAACTGTCTGAATACTGAAAACATGGAGATTATACTATAAGGATCTAAATGAAAAAGTTAGTTACCTTCAGCATTTTCTGCTTGCTTTTCAAAGAGATGGGGATCTCTGGACTTCATGTCCTCTTCGGCCTCCCACAGAGCCTCTTCAACTTTTTGATTTCTCCATAGTACTTTCACTGAAGCAATCTCTTTAGTTCTCAACTTGCGGAGATCAAAAATAGCCACTAGGATATCTTCATAGGATATGCGATCTTTAACCCCTATGATTTCTGTAGGAACAACTAGTGATGGATCTCCCATGAACTTTTTCAGCATAGATACATGAAATACTGGGTGTACAGCAGCCAAATTTTGTGGCAATTCTAACTCATAAGCCACTTGCCCGATCCTTTGCAGGATTCTATATGGCCCAATATAGCGGGGGCTAAGCTTCCCCTTCTTCCCAAATCTCATAACGCCTTTCATAGGCGAAACTTTCAGAAACACCCAATCATCAACTTGGAACTCCAAGTCTCTACGCCACGTGTTTGAATAGGACTTTTAGCCACTCTGAGCCGCCTTCAAATGCTCTTGAATTAACTTGAATTTCTCCATAGCCTGATAGACCAAGTCTGGCCCTAACAACTTTGCTTCACCAACCTCAAACCAACCAATTGGCGACCTACATCTCCACCCATACAAGGCCTCAAACGGTGCCATCTGGATACTAGAGTGGTAACTGTTATTATAAGAAAACTTAATGAGAGGCAAATGGTCATCCCAATTACCTTTGAAATCTAGGACACATGCTCTCAACATGTCCTCAAGAGTCTGAATAGTACGCTCTGCCTGGCCATCTTTCTGAAGATGGAAAGCTGTGCTGAGGTTCACCCTTCTGCCCAATCCTTTCTGAAAGGATTTCCAAAAGTTTGCAGTAAACTGAGAACCACGGTCTGAAATGATGGACAAAGGAGTCCTATGCAATCGGATGATTTCTTGAATATATAACTTGGCATAATCTTCTGCTGAATCTGTAGTCTTCACTGGAAAGAAGTGAGCTGACTTGGTAAGTCGATCTACAATCACCCAAATAGAATCATGCTTTCGAAAAGAGCGAGGCAAACCTATTATGAAATCCATATTTATCATCTCCCATTTCCAGACAGGAATGTGTATGTTCTAAGCCAACCCACCTGGCCTTTGGTGTTCGGCTTTCACTTGCTGGCAATTTGGACACTTAGCTACAAAATCTGCTACATTCTTCTTCTTGTCATTCCACCAATAAATCTCCTTAAGATCATGATACATCTTTGTGGAACTTGGGTGAATGGAATACCTGGAATTGTGGGGTTCAGACATAATCCGATCTCTGAGCCCATCTATGTCTGGAACGCATAGTCTACCTCTGTACCTCAAAGTGCCATCATCTCCCCCTTGTTCAAAGGCCGTAGTCTTGTATTTGTGAATTCCCTCCTTCAGCTGTAACAGGCAGGGATCACTAAACTGTTTTTCTTTCACTTCTGCTACTAAGGAGGATTCAGCCCTGTTCTGAACTAGAACTCCACCATCTTCAGAGTGTAGAAGTCAAACTCCTAGGATTGCTAAGCGGTGGACTTCCTTTGTCATAGTTCACTTGTCTGCCTCAACATGAGCTAAACTTCCCATGGAACGCCAACTGAGAGCATCGGCTACAATATTTGCCTTTCCTGGATGATAGAGAATATCCACATCATAGTTCTTAAGCAATTCGAGCCATCTTCTCTGCCTAAGATTCAACTCTCTTTACTTGAAAATATATTGCAGGCTTTTATGATCGGTGAAATATCCACATGCACTCCATACAAGTAGTGCCGCCATATCTTGAGTGCAAAAAACAAAGCTGCTAACTCTAAGTCATGGGTTGGATAATTCTTCTTATGAGTCTTAAGCTGTCTAGCCGCATAAGCAACAACCTTATCATGCTGCATTAAAACACATCCGAGACCAACTCCCGAAGCATCGCAATAAACAACGAACCCCTCGGTTCCTTCTGATAGTGTAAAAAATGGAGCAGAAGTCAATCTTTTCTTCAACTCTTCGAAACTCTGCTCACATGCATCTGACCATTGGAATTTGACTTTCTTCTGAGTCAACTTAGTCAACGGAGCTGAGATAGAGGAAAAACCCTCCACAAACCGCCTATAATAACCTGCCAGACCCAGGAAACTTCTGATATCTGATGCTGATGTAGGGCCAATTCTTAACAACGTCAATTTTCTGAAAGTCCACTTTAACACCTTCGCCTGAAATCACATGGCCTAAGAATGCCACAGACTTTAGCCAAAACTCGCAAAGCTCACGATCCTTGAGTTTCTACAACACTATTCTGAGATGCTCTGCATGATCTGTCTCACTACAGGAATACACCAATATGTCTTCAATAAACACAATGACGAATAAATCGAGATAAGGCTTGAAGACTCTGTTCATAAGATCCATGAAAGCTGCTGGTGCATTTGTCAACCCAAACGACATGACAAGAAATTCAAAATGACCATAACGGGTTCTGAAAGCGGTCTTCGGAATGTTAACTTCCTTAACCTTTAACTGATGGTAGCCTAATCTGAGGTCAATCTTGGAATAACACTGAGCACCCTGAAGTTGATCAAATAGGTCGTTTATTCTGGGAAGAGGATACTTATTTTTAATAGTGACCTTGTTTAACTGGCGGTAGTCTATACACATACGCAAGGATCCATCCTTCTTTCGAGAAAACAAGACCGGTGCGCCCCAAGGTGAGACACTTGGCCTTTTAAATCCCTTATCAAGAAGATCTTTCAACTGAACTTTCAACTCCTTTAACTCTGCTAGGGCCATCCTATACGACGGAATAGATATCGGCTTAGGGCCAGGAAGTAGGTCAATTCCAAAGTCAATTTTCCTATCGAGAGGGACTCCGGGTAGGTCATGTGGAAAGACTTCTGGAAATTCACTGACAACTGGTACTAACTGAAGAGCTGGAGTCTGGGCATCTACATCCCTGACTTGAACTAAGTGGTAAATATACCCCTTGGAGATTATCTTTCTGGCTCTAAGGTAGGAAATAAATCTACCCCTGGGTGCTACTGAATTACCTTTCCATTCTATAAGTTCATTGGGAAAATCAAATGTCACAGTTTTGGTTCTACAACCCACAGAGGCATAACAGGACTCTAACCAATTCATACCCATGATTACGTCAAAATCTACCATCTCTTATTCTATTAAGTCTGCTATGGTGCTGCGGTGGTAGATTAACACTGGACAATTCCTATAGATACGCTTAGCTATAACTGATTCCCCAACTGGTGTGGATACTTCGAAAGGTTCATGCAACTTTTCGGGTTCTATCCCAAATTTCTTAGCAATATACGGGGTTACATAAGATAGAGTGGATCCTGGGTCCATAAGAGAAAATACATCGAAAGTGAAGACTGTTAGCATACCTGTGACAACATCTCCACGAGCCTCTGTATCCTGGCGACCTGACAGTGCATATAGACGGTTCTGACCATCACCCGTATTACCGGACTTTGTTGCTCCGCACCCCTGCTGGGCTTGGGAATTTTGGGGAGCTGCTGAATTTGTGGACTGAGCTACATTACTATTACCTCCGGTATTCTGTCTTGCGGACGGACAATCCCGCAGAAAATGACTCGGCTGACCACACCCAAAACAACCATCCATGCCCGAACGGCATACTCCTGAATGTCTTTTACCACAAGTGTTGTGAGTAGGGTGTTGAAAACCACGCTCGGTCACGCTGGCCTGTGATTGTGAGCCTGCCGTTCCGAAGTTTCGGACTTTCTGGTTAAACTTGGACCTCTGAGATGGAGCACTAGCTGTAGAGGGAGCAGGTCTTGATGACCTATTCTTAAAGAACTGACGGTTGCCACCTCCCTGAGATCCTCCCTGACTGAAATTACCAGCAGACTTAGCCCTCTTGTTGAACTCTCTATCTTTTTGCTTCTGCAGGGCTTCTTCTTCCTTCATCCTTGTCTCGTTACCTTGCACGAATGCCAGTATCTTGGAAATAGTCCTCTTGTCATTCTGAGCAGTTGTGTTGGCATCCCTGTGCAACTCGGGTTTAAGACCAAGTAAAAATCTTCTAACCACGGCTCTCATAGCAGGAACCATGTGAGGAGCATGTCTGGACAATGACACGAACTTGAGGTAATAGTCCTGAACAGTCATGTCCTTTTGCCTTAGATTCTCAAACTCTATAGCCTTGGCTTCTCTAACCTCAATTGACATGAAATGCTCAATAAAAGCATATGCAAATTCGTCCCAAGTAGCAGAAGGTGAATCCTCTCCTCGGGATTGTTCTCATGTCTCATACCAAATATGGGCCACATCTTGCAGCTGGAAATCTCTGAGTTCTGCTGCCTCTGTATTAGTATCATACATCATATGAAATATTTTCTGGAGTCCATCAATGAAATTCTGGGGGTCTTCCTCCTTCTTCGACCCTGTGAACACTGGCGGCTTCATCCGCATAAACTCCTGAGTCCTAGAACTGTTTGACCCACTACTAGTACCTGAGTTAGGGGTCGTTTCCTGTCGCTGGGCCTGATTTGCCAAAATTTGAGTGAGCAACTGAATAGCTTGTTATATCCCGTATTTTATACATTGGGACATTTTAAGCTAAACGCGACAAGTTAAAGACAAGACTATTTTAAGGTACGAAGTAGAGACTTTAACTTCCGATTTCTCTTCAAGTCACAAGTTGCCCATAAATTTCGTTTGGTATAGAAGTATTAATGGAAAATTGGGATTAAATTAACCATGATTAGATTATTAAGTGGGATTAAAAACTAAATCACTCCATTAAATTAGCCATAAGTAGTCGTGTGGGTGATATTGAGGTGGCCAATGATAATTGACTTAAACATTGGGTGGGACACTTGTCCAACCCATGAAACTCATATATATATATAAGAATGCTGATTCATTTATCACTAAACAAGCCATTTTCATCTTTACAAAGTCAAGAATACTTAGAGATAGAGAGGGAGAGTCTCGGCCATAGCTGGCCGAGAATGGAGCTGTGCAATTGATAAAACAAAATCAGTTTCTCAAGCAATTCAACTCCCTTGAAGGTGTATAATAACATGTAGCATTCATTGGAATAGCAAGAACAAGTATTAAAAGTAAGGAAGTGAATTTGAAGGGCTAGCCGATTGAAGGATTGAGTGACAAGGTAAGAATTGATCACTTTTCATATGTTTTGTGGTGAATTGAATGTATATGATTGTGCATGTTGGTATGGGACTGTTGTTGTTGAAGTTGAAGTGAGCCGTGTGCTATAGGCTTATAGGAAATAATGCTTAATCTTCTTGTACATGTATTGGGAATGGATTGAATGTGTTGTAGTATGAATAAACGAATGAAAATCATGAAGTTGTTGTGGTTATGTTGAAGCCGTGTAAGGGCTGATTTAGGAGAATTAATGGACTGTTTTATGTGATGCTTTAGTTGTTGTTGTTATGGACATTGTGGTGCATTGTATGCATTATGAATATATGGGTTGAGGCGTAAAAGAAATGATTTATGTTGAAGTAGAAAAACAGTCCAAACCGTGGACTGTTTTAATGGAAGGGATAGATTAGTTTACTTTGAATGTTGATTGTTGTTATGGACATGTAGTGAAGATGAAGTTTAATGCTTCAAGTTGAAATTGAAATGGTTTGTGGGCTGTTGTAAGAGTTAAAATGATGCTAAAACAGTTCTAATAATCGTATAAGTAATGTCGTTGTTGTTATTGTGGTTGAAGTTGGAAAATTGCAAATTGTAAACAGTAACGTTGTGTGGGCTGTTTTGGCCGTGAATAGGGGACTGTTTTGAATAATGTACAGGTCGTCCGAAGTTCCCTCGAATCATGTTTAAATAATCTCGGGTTGATACTTGAAAGTATGACTAGCAATATTAGCTTGTAGTATTAGTTGGTTTGAATACGAATGAAACGTCGTCTAAATGTTAGAAAGGGGTTATTGACGTGAAAATACGTATTGAATTCCCTCGTAGCCTAATCGTAGCTCTTGATATCTTAATATAAGATAAAGTACTATCGGGCAGCGTGTACGAGTTGTGTTACGACTAAACGCAAAAGGTATGTAAAGCCTATTCCTTCCTTCTTTTGGCATGTCCTAGATGTAAGTAAGAAATAATATGAGCTTTGGGGTAATTTCTACTCTCTGGTTATTAGTATGACTTATGATTCTATTCATTCCTTAATGTTATTGTCACGAGCCTATTATATGATTAACTAGTAAATGATATATAGAAATTCCTACTCTTAAAGAATTGCATAATTAGAGGTATACTTGACTTTCATAAGTTATATCGTGTTAAATTGATACATGTATAGGAATCCTGAAACGTCCCTTGTTATAGGTTGTAATGACATTTAGAAAGAACTTAATATGCTTATTATCCTGATACTTGAGAGCTGATTAGTTTACTTAGCTATCGAGTCACAAAAGATGATTTGTATGTATGTGGTTGCTTATTACTCCGCTCGTGCTTACCATTACATCCTTCACTGAGTCCCGGGCCAGGACACGTTTTCGTGCGTATAATTACTACATTACTCACCGAGTCCCTCACTAGAGGGCCGGGACACGTTATATATATAAATGATGATATGATGATATGATGATATGATGACATGAAGATATGGGGAAGGCGGCCAGGAGGGCATATGATCATTATTCACCGAGTCCCTCGCTAGAGGGCCGGGACACGTTATATATGTTATATACAGAATGATTATTCAGCTTTGATTACTAAACTCTATATTGATATTGGTATGATGTTGACAAATATGAATTATGTTTAAAGGTAAGTTTTATGGATTTCTGTTTGTTTCATTGGGTCCTACACTCCTTGTCTCAGTATGATTCTATTTACTATATTTCATGCTTTACATGCTCAGCACATATTTCGTACTGACCCCCTTTCTTCGGGGGGCTGCGTTTCATGCCCGCAGGTACAGACGCTCGTTTCGGAGATTCGCCAGCCTAGGATATCTATTCAGCTACTTTGGAGTGCTCCTTTGTTCCGGAGCCTAGCTTGTGGTATAGATCCTTTTGTTGTATGTGTATGTGTTCGTTTAGGGTACGGCGGGGCCCTGTCCCGTCACATGATACTGTCATTACTCTTAGAGGTCAGTGGACATTTGTGTGGGTCTGTATATAGTTACTGTTTTGTTGTGTGGACATGACTTCTGTTTGGGGCGTACCCATTCGTAGTGGCAGCCTTGTCGGCTTGCGTATATATATATATATATATATATATATATATATGTTTGGGATGTTGTGTGTAGTGGCAGTCTTGTCGGCTTGCGTAGATATATACATTTGTTGTTGGATTTTGTGACTCCTCGGGAGACAGGTGGCAATGACGCGCATATATGTGACAGCTTTAAAATAACGTCTTGCCTTTATACAAATAAGATCTTGATATGCTAGCCCTAGATGATTATAGTTATCAGGTGATATGAGTGTCCAACTCGGGCACTAGTCACGGCCTACGGGGTTGGATCTTGACATAGCTCCTCTAACATCCGCATCTGAAGTATTGGGAGGCGTAGCTGCGGCATTAGCTGTGGCGACTGCCTGGGCCTGAGTGCCCCCTTCTGTTGCTGCATCAACGGCAGCCCTCTGGCTAGTAGCCGTATTTCTCTTGTTGTACTTCCTTTTTGGAGCCATTTCTGAAATACGTAATTCGCACGAGTTAGAAGAATTCCCAAAAGCATTGCTCTATCTGCACGAACTAGAGTATGAAAGAAGTGAAACAAATCCTGAATGTCTTGGTGGTCAACTGTTTATATGTGTGGGGCCCTCACACATATAAAAGAGACCCCACTGGACACGGCTTCATAGACTCCCAAAGACACTTGAACCTAGTGCTCTGATACCAAGCTTTATCACGCCCCGAACCTGGGCCTGGTCGTACCACGGCACCCGGTGCCTGACTGCATGTGACCGAGCAAACCAACTGGCTGGCTGAATCAACATGTGATACCAAAACATAACTAATTTATAAAATAAAACTAACACATGCTGATTAACTAAAAGTCTGACTGAAATATCATAATGCGGAAATACTTAGACAATCTGAACATATCTGAAAGTAGCCAATATGGCTAAACCAAAACAACTGAACGACTGAGTATAACTGTCTACAAGGCTAACATAACAAATATCTGACTATCTGAACTGTGTCTATGAAGCCTCTTATGAATACAAAAAGGTAACTGTCTAGAAAGCTGTAAGAACTGCATGACTGATATCGCCCAGAAGGAAACTGGGGCTCACCACAGTAGCTGATACTAACACTCCTAAGTAGCTGGATCGTCAACCTGTATGTCGATACCTGCATCGTGAGATGCAGGCCCCCAAGCAATAAAAAGGTACATTAGTACATTTGAATTGTACTGGTATGTAAAGCAACTGAAGCAATTAAATACTGGAACTGAAACTGAAATTGAACTAAGCAGGAAAGCAAGAAGCTGAAGTACTCCCTGTTCTGGATGAAGAATCACCTGTAAAATTGTAAATATAACTATGGCCTAGGGCCCAAATAATGTGCACAAAAACTCTGGCCTCAGGCCCAAGCAATACGTATACATAAACTGTGGCCTAAGTCCCAAAAATATAGATACAGGTGTTCAACATTAACAATTTACAAGACTGAGACTGGCTATAGCTGATAGCATGATAACTGTTTCTGATTATGGGACTCATGCAAATAAATGGTTATACACTGACTGAGACTCATGTGATAACAATGCATACGTCTATAAAGATTAAGTGTCGAGTTCATGATGTTCAAAGTGACAACCACTAACGAATTCTCTAACTGCAATCCTAGAAGATAACAGTACTATATCATATCATGAAACTAGGGCTAAACTATATTCTGAGTCAAATTACTGACAAGTATGAAGAATGAGGCGTAGGAGAATCATGAACATTCCCTAACGTAGATAGTTAGCCTCACATACCTTAATTCTAGCCTTTGAGCGTAATACAATGTTCGTCAAATCTTTCAACTTTGATCTGTATCAATACAAGTCAAAGGGATTCTATATTAGCAATAGTGTTCATGCTTTGGTCGTCTAAGCATTTTATCAAACACTTAGTGGGCTTAAAGCTCCACAATCTCCATTAATGGTGTTTCTTCACCCAATTCCCATCCTATTACTTCTAGGTAATTATACAATCTCAATTAGGTGTAATTAACATCATTCTCCATCACTTATATCATTATAACAATCTCAAGTCAACAATTCAAAACCCTACTATAGTTCGTGTAATTCTCTTTACTAAACCATTTACTATTCTCCCAAGAACTCATCAATTCACTATTATGAATTATTAGAGTGTAGAAACATTACCTTTTTGACGTTCAATCCTCTTGATTCAAGTTCTAGGGTTTCCATGCCCAACAATATTGTTCCACTCACAACTCTATTGATTAGAAGGGTTTACTCAAGTTAGAAAGAGATTAGGGACTTGAATTCAACCTAGAATCATGATAAAACTTACCTTTGAGGGTTCTTGAGGCTTGGGAATTGTTCCCTCTGACTTTAGGGTGATTTTTCGTGACTAGGGGTGTTAGAAAAATAAACCCCAAGCTTAAATATAACTTAAAACGCGAAATCCCGATTTTTGACCCGAAACCGGACCTGTTATGCGATGGGCCCGCGATGCACATGCAGCGCACGACCCCCTGCAGGTCAATATTCAGAGAGGGGGTTTTGTGGTATCAGTACGGGGGGGGGGGGGGGGGGGGGCAGCGCACGCGCCCTCACAACGGACCTGTATCGGTTCTACACAATATTCGGTAAAATGGACATAACTTCTTGTACAGATATCTGTTTGGGCTCCACAATATACCGTTGGAAATATATTTCAAAGGACTACAACTTTCATGTTTTAGGTTTCCTAAAATTCCCAACGGATTTTCACGAAATTTGACTGGAAGGCAAACATATCGAAAACTTAACTGATTCTATAAAATTTTAAGTGCCTTACTATTATCCATATTGAGACGATCATATCTTTTCGCTCCGATCTCTCATTGGCCTGGTCCATATATCTTTAGAAAGGTATTTCTACATATTACAACTTTCATTAAGGGTACTTTCCCAAGTTCCCAACTAATCAAGGAGTTGTGGCTGCCCGAAATAGGCCTATAAACCATTTTCGCAAAACGTTCAAACCTTCAGTTTTTCCACTAAAACTCTAATGACATGAGTTTAACCTTAGTTCTAAGATACGGGGTGTAACATTATCTCCCCTTTGGGATCATTCGTCCTCGAATGATGGTCTTGGTTATAATCGCGGCTAATCCTGAGACTGGCTATCGCTGATGGCATGATAATTGTTTCTGTTTATGGGACTCATGCAAATAAATGGTTATACACTGACTGAGACTCATGTGATAACAATGCATAAGTCTATAAAGATTAAGTGTCGAGTTCATGATGTTCCAAGTGACGACCACTAACGAATTCTGTAACTACAACCCTAGAAGATAACATTTCTATATCATATCATGAAACTAGGGCTAAACTATATTCTAAGTCAAATTACTGACAAGTATGAAGAATGAGGCGTAGGGAGAATCATGAACATTCCCTAACGTAGATAGTTAGCCTCACATACCTTAATTCCAGCCTTTGAGCGTAATACAATGTTCGTCAACTCTTTCAACTTTGATCTGTATCAACACAAGTCAAAGGGATTCTATATTAGCAATAGTGTTCATGCTTTGGTCGTCTAAGCATTTTATCAAACACTTAGTGGGCATAAAGCTCCACAATCTCCATTAATGGTGTTTCTTCACCCAATTTCCATTCTATTACTTCTAGGTGATTCTACAATCTCAATTTGGTGTAATTAATATCATTCTCCATCACCCATATCAATATAATAATCTCAAGTCAACAATTCAAAACCCTACTATAGTTTGTGTAATTCTCTTTACTAAACCCATTTACTTTTCTCCCAAGAACTCATCAATTCACTATTATGAATGATTAGAGTGTAGAAACATTACCTTTTTGACGTTCAATCTTCTTGAATTCAAGTTCTAGGGTTTCCACGCCCAACAATAATGTTCCACTCACAACTCTATTGATTAGAAGGGTTTACTCAAGTTAGAAAGAGATTAGGGACTTGAATTCAACCTAGAATCATGATAAAACTTACCTTTGAGGGTTCTTGAGGCTTGGGAATTGTTCCCTCTGAATTTAGGGTGATTTTTCGTGACTAGGGGTGTTAGGAAAATAAACCCCAAGCTTAAATATAACTTAAAACGCGAAATCCCAATTTTTGACCCGAAACCGGACCTGTTATGCGATGGGCCCGCGATGCACATGCAGCGCACGACCCCCTGTAGGTCAATATTCAGAGAGGGGGTTTTTGTGCAATCAGTGCGCGACGGGGGGGGGGGGGGGGGGGGGGGGGGCTAGCGCACGCGCCCGTACGCTCCCTCACAACGGACCTGTATCGATTTTACACAGTATTCGGTAAAATTGACATAACTTCTTGTACAGAGCTCTGTTTGGGCTGCACAATATACCGTTGGAAAGATATTTCAAAGAGCTACAACTTTGATGTTTTAGGTTTCCTAAAATTCCCAAGGGACTTTCACGAAATTTGGCTGGAAGGCAGACATATCGAAAACTTAACCGATTCTATAGAATTTTAAGTGCCTTACTATTAGCCATATTGAGACGATCATATCTTCTCGCTCCGATCTCTCATTGGCCTGGTCCATATATCTTTAGAAAGTTATTTTTACATACTACAACTTTTATTAAGGGTACTTTCCCAAATTCCCAACTAATCAAGGAGTTATGGCTGCCCGAAATAGGCCTATCAACCATTTTCGCAAAACGTTCAAACCTTCTGTTTTTCCACTAAAACTCTAATGACATGAGTTTAACCTTAGTTCTAAGATACGGGGTGTAACAATTCCCCTGAAGATCAATCATTTCTTATTTACCATTCGCAAATAAAAATTAGAAAGTTCAGCTCATAATTCAAATGCGTAATTTATCTCGACAGATAGCAGAAAAGTTGTTAGCATGATATAGTATTTTCTTCTGTTCTTCTTTCATAATTACAGTGATATATTGTTAATAAGTACTTTTATCATTTATATCAATTTAATGAAAATATTATCGTGTAGTCTCACATCATAAATGTATTTTCTTTAAAATTTAATTTAAATTCTACTAAAGTTTATGTTATATAGTTACACATCAAATTAACTTTTTGACCCGTATATTTTATTTTATTTCAAAATTTGTTCTTATTAATGTTAATTGGTTATATAATTTCTCAAATTGCAATTATTGTATTCATTATTTTGTCAGATTTTTAAATAAAAATTCGCTTGAATCCTTTTACTTATATTACTAATAAGTTCTATGTTCAAAACACGATTAATATAACACTGTAGTTTGTGCTCCGTATCCAAAACTTTATTATGAGCCTGTTTGGATGGGCTTATGTCTATAAGTTGCAAACAACTTATAAGCTAAAAAAAATAAGTTGGGGTAGTCTAACTTATTTTTTTTTGGCTTATAAGTTGTTTTCAGCTTATGAGCTGCTTTAGATAAGCTAAGTCAAATGGGCCCAATTATTTTTTGAGCTTATTTTAAGCACAAAATGACTTTAAGCTGGCCAGCCAAACACTCAAAAAAACTGAAAACAGCTTATAAGAAACTTATAAGCCAATCCAAACGGGCTCTATATTATTGTTTGCTACGAATACAAAGTTTGCAAAAATTTATTAATACTTTTTAAAAGAGAATACTTGTTTAAAAGGAAACTATTTTCCCCTCTTTGAGACAAAACAATAGCAATATTTAAGCATCAGTTGATAACTTGAATTTTAATTCGATTAATTTAAAAGTGTAAAATATTCTATTGTTAATGTATGTAGATTGGACCTAAACAATACTTATTATTTTTTTATCAAATTTTGAATTGGACAATTCTAAAATTAAATCAAATTTACATTAGTTCAAATTATTAAATTAATTTTATGTGTTTAAAACGAAACAAAGTAGAGATTTGATTTTCGATTTAAATGAAGGACTACTATTTTTTAATTTTTGGTGAATATTTTTGGTTTAGCTCATTTTACTTGTCGTGTTGTCTTTTGCACGTTTTTTTAAGGAAACGCCAATTAGAATTAGAATTTGACTAATTTACCATTTAATATTATTTTTTCTTTTACGACATTAATCTCTTTTCACATTTATTAGAGTAAGAATAAAAATGAAAAAGTAATTAAATTCTATCTTATTTTAAAATATAAATTTTATTAAGTATATTTATTTTAGTAAATATAACAAATAAATGACATGGTGGAATAACAAATACAACAGTGAAATATCTAAATTAGATCTCAGACTAATATAAGAAAAAAAAGAAATTGTATGGTTTGACTACTTAACCTTTTGAAGAAAAGCAATAATATGGGGTCCACGTTTTTTGTTGTACAATGGTTTCATTTACTCCCACTATTGGGTTGATACGCATGTGGCAATGAATCCACCATTATTGACTTAATGGAGATACTTTGGAAATTACATGGATATTGCTTGATTTTTTAATATGGGGTCCACGTTGTTTTATTTATTTTATTTTTTACATGAGTAGGAGGTGGACGACGATACCACCTCCAAACTCATGCTTCTATATAAGTTAAAATGTTGAGAATAAATGTGTTATTAGGTCAATTTGAGAAAATCAATACTCAACAACGGAGCCAGTATTCAAAGTTTGTGGGTTCGAGATTGTAATTCGTTTAAGTTAGTGGGTTCTAAATTAAAAATTTATACATATTTAATGAATTTTTCAAGACAAATACAGACTTTTAGATCAAAGTTATTGGGTTCTGCCAAACTCCTGAATACTATACTAGCTCTGCCCCTGTCAATACCTTTAAAAGTTCGAGTCAATTTGGTGCACGATAGTTCAAATTAAGAAATTCCCAAAAATTAGAAGAAAAATATTTTGGCAAAAGTCATAAATTGACCCTTAAACTATATCCGAAAAGTCATTTTCACACTTGAACTTCAGTGGTGACCTATTGCACACCTAACATATAAAAAAGTGATATTATTTACCCCCTACGGACATTTAACCAGTCTCATGTGTGGAGGTGTTCCACACGCGCGCGACACGTCAGCGACACGTTATTTGTTCTTTCATAATTTTTCTTTTTTATTTATTCTTTCACAATTTTACTTTTTTCCCTCTCTTATTTATTTGTGGGCCCCACTTTTTTAAAAACGTTTTCCCTTTTCATTGTGTCTTCTTCAACAACAGTTGCCTGTTGTGCCTTCCCCGTGTTTCTTCACTTCATCTCCCATGGAAGCATCTCTAGACCTCTCCCTTGAAACTTTGAGAGAGGAATTTTATGGAAGAAAATTGAAATGAGTGGAAAAGATGATGCTTTTCATGTAGAAGTCCACCCCCAAAACCCTTCTTCTCCATTAGCACAGCCCCCCCGCCCCTTGTTCTTCACCTTCATTTCCTCGACACCCATTCCACCACCACCACACCCTCTTCTCCTCCAATGCCACCCCCAAAATCCTTCGTCTTCCTTTTCTCCATTTCACCAGAATTGGACAAACCCAGAAGTATTTTTGTCTATTCTCTTCCTTTCTTGAAAAAAAAAATCAAAATACTACAAGAAAAGGTTCAGATTTTGGAGCCGTTAAAACTTGGAATTTTGTAGCCATGAAACCTAAGTTACTACTAAATCTCTGCAAATTCCATTAGATTAAGTTTTTTTTTTTTTTTTTTTTTGATAATGAAATTAGAAAGTAACAATTAATTGCCCTTATGATATACTAATAGCAGTAATAAAACGGAGCATAGTAGATATGGCATATGAGAGATGTTCCTTCGGTTCCGCCATGGGAAGCAATTTTTCAAGTTGGGTTTATCAAGAATTAGTTGAAAAGTTGCAGTGAAGAAATTAAACAATGTGATGAAAAAATGAAGGAAAGGGGCAGGGGGCGTGAAGATAGGGAAGGGGGAGGAGGAGGAGGAGAAGAGGCGGGGGGAATTGCCGGAGACGAGAAGCAGTGGCAGAAAATTAAAGAAGAAATGGGATCTGCGTGAGGGCAGGGGCGGGGGCGGGCATGGGATGGAGGGTGGGATTAAAAAATATGAATCTGTTATTAAAAAAAAAAGGAAAAATGAATTAATTTTAATAAAACACACTCATTTTAAAATTATTTTATATTTTATGCCACATCAGCTCTCAGGGGGTAAATAAATTCACTTTTTAAATGTTTAGGTGTGTAATAGGTCACCACTAAAGTTCAAGTGTGAAAATGACTTTTGAGGTATAGTTTAATGGCGAATCTATGTCTTTTCCCAAATATTTTTGTAGGTTTGAATTGTGTTCCATCCACATACTCGGATATCCCACATACTCTATCTATCTGTTAGCTTTTCTACCATTCACGTGGGCCAATTAGAATCCTGATGTTGGGCCTGTATATTGTAAACTTCGTGTTCTATCTTAGTTTCTGGGTTTTGGTTATTTGGATGAATTTGCAGGATTGTGCTTCGCCGGGGACGGTCTTTAATTTTTATCCCTCAAAATAGTGGTCTTTAAATTTTATCCTTCGGGCAGAAATGTTGCCTTAAGGCAAAATTTGCATGGACAGAATTTTTGTCTGTGTCCATGCAAATTCTGGCTTAAGACCCAAATTCTGTTTTGCATGGACAGATTTGCAAAAACCCTGCCTGGCGATTTTTTTTTAACTGAGCTGGGGTTCGAACCCACAACCTCTGAGTGTTAGGAGAAGCGCAAAACTTAAAAACCACCAATTTGAAGGAAAAAAAAAATTAAAAACCACCCCAAATGAAGGACAATCCGCGCAAAAAAAAAAAAGAATTTGATAAATAGTCACTTCTACATTGAAAATCAACAACTATTTGAAAACTGTTATGAAATATATTATGAATGTCCAATACACAAATATAATGCTTCTCCTCCACCATCTTAATGGTTCCTCCATTTTCCTCCACCATCTTAATGGTTCCTCCATTTTCTTCCACTATCTTAATGGTTCCTCCATTTTCTCATATATTGAATGCATATGTAGCACTATAAATAGAGGCATAAGTTTTCATATGAAATACACCTGTAACACATTTTGGAAGAATAGTAAAAATCTCTCCTCTTTTGTCATTCTATTTCTATGGTTTTCATCCTTTAATATTGTGACTCTTTTAGCTTCATTTTATAACACGTTATCAGCACGAGACTCTGCCGTTCCGAGCAAATACTTTAAATCCTCGAAGGTATTGATTTTCTATCTTTCTTTACTAATGGCAAATCTTACCAAACGTGAATTTGTAGCTTTAGATATATCCGGAAATACCTATATGTCTTGGATTCTTGACGCCGAAATTCACCTTAATGTGATGGGTCTGGCAGACACCATCAAAGATAAAAATGAGGCATCAAACCAAGACCGTGCCAAGGCTATGATATTCCTTCGCCATCACCTTGATGAGGACTTGAAAATGGAATATCTCACTGTTAAAGATCCTCTTACTCTGTGGAATAATTTAAAAGATAGATATGACCACCTGAAGATGGTCATACTTCTACAAGCACGTTTTGATTGGCTCCATTTAAGGCTACAAGATTTTAAATCTATTAAGGCATATAATTCCACCATGTTTAAAATTATTTCTCAATTAAAATTATGTGGTGAAAATATTACTGATCATGATATGCTGGAGAAAACATTCTCCACTTTTCCTGCCTCGAGTATGCTCCTGCAGCAATACCGAGAGATGAAATTCAAGAAATATTCTGATTTAATATCACATCTTTTAGTGGCTGAACAACATAATGAATTATTAATAAAAAATCATGAAAGCCGACCCACTGGTACTGCCCCATTCCCTGAAGTGAATGCGGCAAATTTTCGTCATTCTAGGCGTGAAAGAGGTTGTGGCCCCAATCGTAGTCGTGGTCATGGTCGTGGTCGAGGAAGGAATTTTAATCATGATTCTCGTCTTGCACCAAATAATATCCTTCACCACCAGCAGTGTAAAAGGAAGGATGAAAAGCATAAAGCTGTGCAAAAGAAAAATTCAGAAAATAAATGCTTCCGATGTGGAGGAAAGGGGCACTGGTCACGTACCTGTCGTACGCTAAAGCACCTAGTTGATTTGTATCAAGCCTCTCTCAAAAGGGCAGAAAAGGATGCTGAAGCAAATTTTATTTCTGAAGATAATGTTGAGCCCATGCATCTAGATGTGGCAGATTTCTTATAACTCCCTGAAGGGAAAATAGATCATTTGATCGGTGATGGATCTATAAAAACTTAGATATTTCATACATGTCGTTTGTATGTGGTTATGTTTCCATGTTTATATAATAAAATGTGTGTAATGCTTTGTCTAATCATAATATCTACTTCGATATTCACTTATCTATTATTTCATTTTGAAGAATCTATGGAAATTCCTCAAATTTTATTTGGATCAATGACCAATCATGAAGATATTTGTGTGATTGATAGTGGAACAACGCATGCCATATTCAAAGATGAGAAATACTTTTCTCACTTGCGTAGAAAAAGGGAAATATTAATACAATTTCTTGCAATTCGAAATTGATTGAAGGCTCCGGAAGAGCTACTATATTTCTGACTAAGGGGACGAAACTTGTTATAGAAGATGCATTATTCTCTTCTAAATCCCCAAGAAACTTGTTAAGTTTCAAAGATATCTGTCGTAATGGATATCACGCTGAGACATTAAACGAAATAAATGATGAATATCTTGCCATTACAAAGAATGTCTCCGGCCAGAAATATGTTTTAGAGAAATTGCCAACTTTGTCTTCTGGTCTGTATTATGCAAAAATTAGTACAATTGAAGCACACTCGATCGTAAACCAGAAGTTTAATGATTCAAGTACTTTTATGCTTTGGCATGACCGAATAGGTCACCTTGGATCAATAATGATGAGACGAATTATTGAAAATTCAAATGGGCATCCACTTAAGAACCTGAAGATTCTTGAAAGTGGTGAATTTTCATGTGCTGCTTGTTATCAGGGTAAATTGATAGCTAAGTCATCACCAATGAAAATTGACATTGAATCTCCTACTTTTCTAGAATGTATACATGGGGATATATGTGGACCTATTCATCCACCTTGTGGGTCATTCAAATATTTTATGGTCCTAATAGACGCATCTTCAAGATGGTCTCATGTGTGCCTCTTATCTTCTCGCAACCTGGCGTTTGCAAAATTATTGGCACAAATAATACGCTTAAGGGCACAGTGTCCAGATTATCCCATTAAGGCTATCGCCTCGATAATGCTGGAGAATTTACATCTCAATCTTTTGATGATTATTGTTTATCAGTTGGGATAAAAGTTGAACATCCTGTAGCACATGTTTATACCCAAAATGGCCTTGCTGAGTCATTTATTAAACGACTACAATTGATAGCAAGACCACTGCTTATGAAAACACGGTTGCCCACTACCGTATGGGGATATGCTATCTTACATGCAGCATCTCTTATTCATCTCAGGCCGACTCATTATAATAAATACTCCCCGTCACAATTAGTATTTGGTCATGAACCAAATATTGCTCATCTCCGAATCTTTGGCTGTGCTGTATATGTGCCTGTAGCACCACCACAGCGTACTAAGATGGGCCCCCAAAGAAGGTTAGGGATATATGTTGGGTTTGAATCACCCTCTATTATTCTCTATCTTGAGCCATTGACGGGAGATTTATTCACTGCCCGATTTGCAGATTGTCGATTTGATGAAACAAATTTTCCACAATTAGGGGGAGAGAAAAAAGAAATCAAAAGAGAAATTGCGTGAAAAGTTCCATCGCTATCTCATTTTGATCCACGTGGCCCCATATGTGAACAGGAAATCCAGAAGATCATTCACTTGCAAAAAATAGCAAATCAAATGCCAGACGCATTTACTGATTTGAAAAGGATAACTAAATCACATATCCCTGCAGAGAATGTGCCTATCCGAATTGATGTCCCAAAGGGACAATCTACTAGTGTCATAGCCTCTGAATCTCATACACGCCTGAAGCATGGTAGGCCATTGGGTTCTAAGGATAAAAATCCTAGAAAAAGAAACACGAAAAATGTTCAAAATGACACTACGAAAGAATATCATGAAGATATTCAAGGTCTGACTAATCCTGATACTCCTGAAGATATTAGGGAACTCGAGACTCAAGCAAATAAAAAACTATCATTGAGTTCTTCTGGTGATGGGATAAATTTGAATCGATCGAAGATTATGGTGGATAATGTTTTTGCATATAATGTTGCCCTAAATATTATGAAAGACATTGACGATCAGGAACCCCAATCTGTCGAAGAATGTCGACGAAGATATGATTGGCCAAAATGGCAAGAGGCAGTTCAATCAGAATTGAATTCACTTGTCAAACGTGAGGTTTTTGGACCTGTAGTCCAAACGCCTAATGGTGTAAAACCAATTGGCCATAAATGGGTTTTTGTGCGAAAAAGGAATGAGAGAAATGAAATTGTGAGATACAAGGCACACCTTGTTGCACAAGGATTCTCTCAACGACCCGGTATCGACTATGAAGAAACATATTCACCAGTTATGGATGGCATAACATTTCGATATCTCATCAGTTTAGTTGTACATGAAAACCTTGAAATACATCTGATGGATGTAGTTACAGCTTACCTTTATGGCTCACTTGATAATGAAGTCTATATGAAAATTCATGAAGGATTTAAAATGCCTGAAGCAATTAACTCAAAGTCTCGGGAGATGTATTCAATCAGATTACAAAGATCGTTGTATGGTCTAAAACAATCAGGGCGCATGTGGTACAATCGCCTCAGTGAGTACTTGGTAAAAGAAGGTTATATAAATGATGTCATTTGTCCATGTGTTTTTATTAAGAATGAAAAATCAGAGTTCGTCATAATCGTTGTTTATGTTGATGACATAAACCTAATTGGAACTCCAGAAGAGCTGCAAAAGGCGATTGAATATTTAAAGAAAGAATTTGAGATGAAAGATCTGGGAAAAGCAAAACTTTGTCTTGGTTTGCAGATTCAACATTTGACAGATGGGATCCTTATCCATCAATCTGCTTATACCGAAAAGGTTTTAAAAAGATTTTACATGGACAATGCGCATCCTTTAAGTACTCCAATGGTTGTTCGCTCACTTGAAGTGAGTAAAGATCCGTTCCGACCTCAAGAAGAAAATGAAGAGCTTCTTGGTCCTGAAGTACCATATCTTAGTGCAATTGGTGCACTTATGTATCTTGCTAACGCTATAAGACCTGACATAGCGTTCTCTGTTAATTTGCTAGCAAGATATAGCTCTTCTCCTACACGAAGACATTGGAACGGAGTTAAGCATATATTGCGATATCTGAAGGGAACTAGCGATATGGGTCTGTTTTATACTAACAAAGGTAGTACAGATCTTGTTGGTTATGCAGATGCAGGTTATTTATCTGATTCACATAAAGCTCGATCTCAAACAGGCTATCTGTTTACATGCGGAGGTACTGCTATATCATGGCGATCCACAAAGCAATCCATTGTTGCTACTTCTTCGAATCATGCTGAGATAATAGCTATTCATGAAGCAAGTAGAGAATGTGTGTGGTTGAGATAAGTGATACATTTCATCAGAGAAAGATGTGGCTTGAAGTGTGATACAAAAATACCCACAGTATTATATGAAGATAATGCTGCATGCATAGCTCAATTAAAAGGAGGATTTATAAAAGGAGATAGAACGAAGCACATTTCACGAAAGTTATTTTTCACACATGATCTCCAAAAGAATGGTGATCTTGATGTGCAACAAATTCGTTCAAGTGACAATCCTGCAGATTTGTTCACCAAATCTTTGCCAACTGTAACTCTTGAGAAAATGATATTCAAGATTGGAATGCGAAGACTCCGACATCTGAATATTGGTCTTCGTCAGGGGGAGTGAAATACGTGTTGCACTCTTTTTTCCTTAACCAAGTTTTGTCCCATTGGGTTTTCTTGGTAAGGTTTTTAATGAGGCAACTCTCAAAGCGTATTATTAGATATGTGTACTCTTTTTCCTTCATTGAGGCTTTTTCCCAATAAGGTTTTTAACGATGCACATCATCTATGGACCTCCAAGGGGGAGTGTTATGAAATATATTATGAATGTCCAATACACAAATATAATGCTTCTCCTCCACCATCTTAATGGTTCCTCCATTTTCCTCAACCATCTTAATGGTTCCTCCATTTTCTTCCACCATCTTAATGGTTCCTCCATTTTCTCATATATTGCATGCATATGTAGCACTATAAATAGAGGCATAAGTTTTAATATGAAATACACTTGTAACACATTTTGGAATAATAGTAAAAATCTCTCCTCTTTTGTCATTCTATTTCTATGGTTTTCATCCTTTAATATTGTGTCTCTTTTAGCTTCATTTTATAACAAAAACTAATTAACAATAAGGAACCTTACGCATATATACCTTTATCCACATTTTAATTACTGTAGTTGCTTCTTTATTTTTGGGTTGTGAAGACTTTACTAGTCTTTACAATAGTGGGCCCATATGAATTTATCATTAATGATCAAATAAAGGTACATCGTTTAAATATCTTGATTAATAAAATTTTATTTAGTTAACGTTAATTATTATATTTTCATAATTGAATCGGAAAAAGAGTACAATCTTTTAAAACATAACTGCATATAATCTATGTAAAAATATACTAATATTCTACAGTTAAAAACTCTCTAACTTTGATAGAATATAAGTTATAATAATCACATAGTAATATATTTTATGTTAAGTTATAAAATCATAATATAGTTCTGACAGTATCAGTTTTGGTAAATGGCAATTTATTTTGGTGAAATAACAATATTATGCCAATGTATCAGTAGAATAAAATTTATAGTATTATGTTTAATGTAACGACCAGTTTGGTCGTTATAGTCTTTTTTGGCATTTTTGCCCCCCTCCCGAGCATTGATTAGCTCAATTTTGACTCGAGGGACAGTTGGCATGCTTCTGAGATGTCTAGACCGGATTAGGGCAACTTTTGCGAAATATAGGCTTAAAGTGAAAAATAGTTGACCCGATGTTGACTTTTGGGTAGACGGACCTTTTTCAGAATTTCATCAGTTCTGAGAGGTCCGGATGGTCGTTTAGAACTTGAATGTATATTTGGTTCGGTTCCCAATGCATTCGGATGCATTTCAAGACTTGGGTTGGAAATTGGAACTACGGCATTGGGGGTTGACTCGGTCAACGAAACCTCCGTTGGGAATTCCGAGGCTACGGGGGCGTTTGTAGCGCGTTTTCATGTGTGTCTATGTGTATGGTATGTGAGCAGATGGCCTCGGAAACTAGTCTGAAAATTGGATCGAATTGTGAAACTTAGAAAGTCTTCTAGTGTCTGGTGTCCGCTTTGGCGGCATCAGCACCGCGGCAGCGGTACCGCTGGATTGGTAACCCTGCCGCTTAGCAACCCAAGCATTTTAGGCTTGACCGCTAAGGCGGCGACGCCGCTGGGGCGGTCCCAGTACCGCTAAAGCGGATGACGGGCAGTTTGTAAAATCAATAAAGTGTTAAAAGCCCTTAGACCCTCATTGCTTCCCATTTCGAAATTAGAGCCTCGGGGAACAGTTCTTGGAGATAATTTAGAGACATTCTTGGAGGTAAATCTTACTTGTTCCTTTACTCTTCCTTTAACCATAATCATCTTATATTTCCCCCTTCCCTTTAATAAACCCATAGTGATGGAAGTTGAAAGAGGGTTTTGAAGAACATTGTCTAGGCTTATTAATGATAAATTGATGATGTTTATGTTAGATTTTAATGAATCTAAGCTTGTTAATCATATATCCTTCCTTTTTAGTGTTGAATTTCGGAATCAAAGAGTTAGGGTTTATACCCAATTTTGGAGTTTTGCTTGAAATCAGAAATTAGGCTAATCCTTGAGTTAAATCAGCAATTAGTGGTTGAGTTATGATCAACTAGTACTTAATTTGGCATTTTGCTTCTGAATTTTCCATTTTGCCCTTGTGGGCTCGATTCCCCAATTTCTATGGCTAGAATTGACCTAATTTAAATAGTAGCAATATTAGTATCATTCTTCATGATTTCTAATCTATAATTCGATTATGTGTAGACTACTTTGGTTCTGAGGTTCAGCGGAAAGGCAAGGCAAAGGAGTGAGTTATTGGTGTTGCAGGTCGGCCATCCAGGTAGGTTATGGCTTACCCTTGGTGAGACTTTGTATAGCGAAGCACGTATTTAGATTATATTGTCGGAGACTGCATGTGAACCTTCGGGTATGAAGTCGGGTTGGATATTGCCTTAGGTTGGGTCCTGTTGTGTGTTTGGGGCTAGCCACCCCATTACGTGTGATTTGATTGTTCTATTGTGCCGACTTGATGCCATGAGTCGTTGGTAGATATTGGATTCTGTTTTATCATCTTGATTATGATATAGTTGGCATACCCATTGTTGCTATTTGTACTTGGATATATTGTTGGCGTACCCACTGTGGGTATTTGTGCTTTGGTTATATTATTAGCATACCCACTGCTGATATTTGTGGTTCGGATATATTGTTGGCGTACCCATTGTTGGTACTTGAGATATTGAGCATGATTATTTATGTGATCCATGCATTGCACACACTCTCATTTTAATGATACATTTTTGTGATATTGATGACATTGATAAAACACTTGATGAACTGGGCTTAGTTCTACTTGAGTGACATGAGAGGCCGATGTCTGATGTTCATCCAGGAATCGTTGATTGAGTGAAATTGATATTTGAGAGAACTCTTTTACTTGAGTGACGTGAGAGTCCGATGTCCGATGTTCATCCCGAAATAGTTGATTGCATGGTCGATATCCGATGTTATTTCCCGAATCGTTAATAGTGCATGGACTTCGCGGGTCCCCAGGGTGGTGCCTGTGAGAACCCCCCGTGGGCAAAGATCCGGGGTCTAGTCTGTCTGTTGGGAAAAGATCCGGGATGGGTGGCACTTAGACTTCGCGAGTCACGCTGGGTTGTGCTATCGAAACGTCGATATTTTCGTCCGGAGTATATGTGTACACCTCATTTGCATGGCATTGCATTATAGTCATACACTACTGCATTGCATTACATTATGACTTGATTGAGATGTTTGGTGTATATTGCGATGATTGGATTGGATTGGATATGTTGTACTTGGCACACTTGGGATCAAATGCTTTTCATAGGCGATGATGGATACTTGGATTTGATTACATTGACTTATACTTATTGGTTTATTTGCTTATCTACTTTATTATCTGAGTTGTGTTAGCTATGCTTAGTCGGCCGATGATGCCTATCAGTACTGTTGTTTGTACTAACCTGCACTTGCTGTATTCTTTTATGAATGCAGAGTATCAGGTTGGATCCACTTCTGTGATGCGTGGCTGATAGTCGCTTCAGCTTCCTCTTCGAGTTTACGGGTGAGCATGGCCGTCTGCTGCCTTGAAGACTTTTCTATCTTTATGTCCTATTCTATTTAGAGACATAGACACTTTATCTACTAGTATTTTCGGATTGTATTATTCCCCTGTTAGATGCTCATGTGTTATTCAGACTAGACCCTGGGGGTGTTGTTATTATTCTGCACTATTCTACTACTTCTACATCTATATCGTGAGACTTACGTAGTTGTACTATTCTGCTGCTTCATTTCATACTTTTACGTATTTATACATTATTGGGTTGAGGAATTCGCTTACCGAGGTGGGAAGGTAAGTGCCCGCATGGCTTAGGCAAAATAGGTCGTGACATTTAAGTTCAGCTAAATGGGTTCTTGCTAAGATTATTTCTTAATCTGAATAAATATTCTACTATAAACATTGAAAAGTGCATCACATAAAATAAAATTGTTATGTAAACATTGAAGTTTGACTCATTATCAAATTTTCCTTAAGAAGCTTGATAAAATAGATCATAGAACATCCTAAGTATAAACTTAGACTTTCAAATAAATTATTACTTAAAACTTATTGCATAAAATGATAAAATCATACTAAGCACTACATCTACATTGGGCCCTTACTGGCACGGGCTCGGGTGTCTAGTTTAAATATAAATATACAAAACCCATATATTTGTTGGCTATTTTGTAACCTAGATCATCAAAGGTATTGGGCTGTAATTTTCTCTTAAAAGTATGCCCTTTTTTAATTGGGATTTGGCATGGTGTGCTAAGTCTAGGGGTGGCAAATGGGTCGTTTGGGCTGAAGTTGGGTTGATCAAGATGGGCTGAATCCATAGATGGGCTAATGCCCAACCTTGCCCAAAATGCATTTGGGCCAGGATGGGTTGGGTCAAGATGGGCTAGACAATGGGCCGTAACCCAACCCGCCCAACTTGACCCAATTCTTTACAATATTCTCAACTTTTAAGCAAATCCAAAATTTATAAAAAAAAAAATTCAAGCTATACTATATCAAGCTACAGTTAGTTATTTTGCACAAATAACCAAAACCATCAACAAATATTTACCCATTTTCACAAGGAAATGATTTTTTTTTTGCAACCTAAAGAAAGGAACTGTTATCATGACAAAAACTAATCACATCAACGTTATCCACATATGAGTTATCATATCTCCTAAAATTGACTTGAGTAAGAGTACTAGAGTTTGACTTACTGTTCTATATCTAAAGCTCCTTAAAACTGCCTTCACAGATCAAAATTTATTCTCTCGCTCATGCTTTTCTAAATAAACGGTGTTTTGAAAAAATCAAATTTAAACACTTTTTGGATATAAAAAAAACTCAAACGTATGCTTTTTACTCAAAATTATAAAGATATTCACTGTAAATATTTCCTCAAAATTTATCCCAGTACATAAATTATATTCAAAATTATTTCGAAAAGTAAATCAAAAGAAAATTATATGTTAGTTGACGTAATGAATAGCGATTTTTTCAAATTTCTCTCTTTTACCCCTTTCTTATTTATATATTTTTATGGTTGTCTTGTACATAACTAAGAGTGGCAAACGTGTGTCAGTATGGGTGGGTCAAAAAATAGGTTAAACAAAAATGGATAAGCATAGACCCTAAGGAAAAAACAATTAAAAACAAAAAATTTCTAGTAAAAAATTAAAAATAAGGAAATTAAAAAAAATCTAAAAAAAAAATTTAAAAATAAACATTTTTAAAAGTAAAAATAATTACAAAAATAAATCTAAATAATAATTAAAAAAGAAGTTAATCATGTTTTGTAGCTTTTATACATATGAATGGAGGACAATTGATGGGTCAGTTTAGGCTCATTTGATAGGCCAATTTGGGCTGATTATTAGTGATGGGTCAACTTGGGCTAGCTCAAATCAGCCCATCTTCAAAATCACTCTAGCCCAAACCCATTAAAGCTTGGGCGGGTCAAATGGGTTTGGGCTAGTTTTGCCACCCCTATCTAAGTCTTAGACTTAATTGGCATATATTAGTCAAACTTTAACAAGTTGGCACAAAATGGTTGTTAATTGTACCACATGTCTCATAAATCAGATCCCACATATTTGTTTCCCATTTTGTTTCCCACAATATCCTCCTCTCTTATTCATCCCTCTAAAATCTCTCTCTCTCTCTCTCTCTCTCTCTCTTTCTCTCTCTCTCTCTCTCTCTCTCTTATTTCTTCCATCTCTTTACTGTGTATCTCTCATCCATTTTTTCACTCTCTTTCCTTCCATCTACTTAAATTTTTTCGATCAAAATCGAAAATCTATCATGATATATTGTGAAGTACCGTGTATACACTCTGAGAATTCGATAGAAAGAAGAGTACCATGTATATATTCTGGTATATATTGTGAAGTGCCATGTATACATTCTGATATGTATATTATGAAGTACCATGTATACATGCTGATATATATTATGAAGTATCATGTATACATTCTGACATATATTGTGAAGTCATGTATACCTTCTGATATATAATGTGAAGTACCATGTATATATTCTGGAAATTTGATAGAGAAGCAAAGTACCATGTATAAATTCTGAGAATTGGATATAGACAAACTTTCATATATACATATTGTGAAGACATCTTCAGTTCTATATACAAATGATAAGAATGTATATAATGTAGCACATACATAGAGTAAACCAAAATATTCCTAATTAAAAATTTAATATACTAGAATTACTTTATAAAAATATACTGAGAATATTTGCTAAATAAAATGCATCAATAAACACAAACGCATATATATATACATACACACACAAATAATTATTATACTATTAAACAATGTATGTTTATTATGTATAAAAAAGGATACAAATATGATACCAAACTACGCATTAAATAGGAATTATAATCTTTTAAGTTTTAAACAAAAAATCAATCTTTTTCTTGATGTATTTTGGCGGTAGAATATAGACGCTATATTAGATATAATGTATGGAAGATGAAGAAAGTCTTCAGCGTTATAGGAGCTAATTTGGCTAAAAAGTAGGAAGAAATCATTTTGAAATATTATTTGAATGGATTCTCGTTGAAGTAGACACCCTAAATAAAATGCATAAATAAACACAAACGCATATATATATATAGACACACACACACACAAAAATAATTATTATACTATTAAACAATGTATGTTTATTATGTATAAAAAAGGATACAAATATGATACCAAACTATGCATTAAATATGAATTATAATCTTTTAAGTTTTAAAAAAAAAATCAACCTTTTGTTTGACGTATTTTGGCGGTAGAATATAGACGCTATATTAGATATAATGTATGGAAGATGAAGAAAGTCTTCAGTGTTATAGGAGCTAATTTGGCTAAAAAATAGGAAGAAATCATTTTGAAATATTAGTTGAATGGATTCTAGTTGAAGTAGACACCCTTTGTAGAAGGATTCTATTATGGAAAATTATGTTACTGTTATAAAATAATAAAGCAAGTAAGAAGAATATTGTAGAGAAAGAAAGAAGAGAGGGAAATTCTTATTTCTCTTGTTAGGGATTATATAAAATGAAGAGAACATCTCTATTTATAGGAGAAAGTTAACTTGGTCCCAAAGTCACAAACCCTAAAGTCTCTCCTAAAGATAGACATCCATAATTAAATAATATTTATAACACTCCCCCTTGGATGTCTATTTGGTAGATAACGTGTCTCGTTAAAACCTTACTAGAAAAAACCCAATGGGAAAAAATCTAGTGAAGGAAAAAGAGTACACATTTCTAGTAATACGCTATTTGGTTGCCTTATTAAAAACCTCACAAGGAAAAACCCAGTGGGACAAAAACCTTGAAAGGGAAAAAGAGAACAATGCATATTAACTCCCCCTGATGAGAACTTCAATCCAAAAACTTGAATCTTTACATCTTCACTCGAGAGTTGCAGTTGGTATAGACTTGGTGAATAAATCAGTCATATTAACGCTCGAACAAATCTCTTGCACATTGATATCACCATTCTTTTGGAGCTCGTGTTTGAAGAACTCTTTGATGAAGCATGACTTGTGCTTTTATGAATCCTCTCTTTAGTTGGGCTATGTATATTGCTGCTTCTTCAGTCTTTAAATAGAGTTGTATTGTTGAAATCACTCCAAGTGCATTCCTGACTTGCTTTATAAACAGATGTTATTTTTATATGACTTGACTGTCACGTAGAAAAACATCGTATGACTATAATCCCCCATAGTCATAGCAAAATATATAAATGCATTAATTGCATAAAGATATGGCACTTCAGGATCAAAAAATTATGCAAGTTTCTCATTTCAACTTCTTTCAGCAGATAATCTATTTCTTTTGAAAACTCTTCAAGAGTAATTCTCAAGTCATCAACTTGCACTAACCAATATGATAGATTTTGATTTTCACAAAGACATAAGGATAAATAGAGTCATTTGTGCCCTTAGTCAGTAAATATTCATTAAGGTGATAAAATCGTGTTTACCTTGCTTAATTCATATAAGAATTATCTACAAATTTCTACAACTTGCATATGCTTCAGGCATTTAAAATTCTTTAGGAATTTTCATATAATTTTGTCAAGTAATTCATATAGGTTGTGACAACATCTATTTCTATCTAACTATGTGACATCTTCTGGTGTCCGGACAGCAGGTCCAATAATCTTTACGCTTACCAAGATGCGTTATTTCACTTGATAATAATTTCTACATTAGCATGCTTTAATAGACGTAGAATTTAGATCCTCACAATCTTTTAAAATATTGCGCTATATTGTACCAAAAATATCGTCGACGGTATATCATTTATATCGGTTCGCAATGTGACATAACTTATTGAGATCCCATCACTTCCATTATTTTTAGGTACCTAAACCTCTCATGAGGTTTCATGAAGTATTATGTCGTATGCTCTTCAAGAGAACATTGCCTCTTTATAATGATCATTGACCATTTGCTCCTCTTTCTTTTCAATGATTATTGCGTTTGGAACCGATTAGTCTACCACGCTTCATGCATGCTGTAGACTATGTCCTTCAGGGACATGAATTTAATAGGAGAATTTTGCAGCTAAAATTAGAAATTAATTTTGGGTCATCAAATGCTTCTAGCATTTGATTTGAATTATCCTTTTAATGAGGATCACACTAATTATAATTCATAACATATTCCTCAGCTGCTTATTCTTTCCCCCTTATGTTAGAAAAACTAACATATATCCCATATTCTTTGAGGGAATCCATCTTCGCACATCATGGTAGATTAATTAATCATATACCATACATAAAAACTGTTAGATGGTAATATCTAGTTCCTAATCCTGACCCAATTGTGAGGGGAGAATTTAATATAATTTATTGGTCTGAAGCATATAAGTAGTGTTGTATACCATATATCATATCTCAGATCAGCACATAAAGCTTTGTTCTCATAAACAATGGTTTAACTATTTACCGGAGGCATTCAACGCCAAACCATCTTGAATATAAACCAGCATTAACAAGATGAATTATCTTGATTACATACTCTGAAAATTGTGCTCTCAACTCAATTATTTTGAGCAAGTAACTTTGCATATGTCAAACTGCAGGTTGACAATAAACACACATGTGACTGTCTTATCGATGCATCTATTTGAGACATCACATAATAGGTGAACGGGCCCATATTCACCTTTTTTTTTTCAGAGCTAGGAAATTCAATCCCAACATTAGCCAGTATAATCCACTTATCATGAGAACAAGCAACAAAAATAAATTCTTGAAGAATCTTCTGGTTTTTCAATATATGTCAAATGCTCAATTTGCATATTATATTTGAATCGGGATGGCCAAACCGCTCATGCCGACTAATAAAATTTATTTATACTAGTAAACTTTAAGTTTACCATGACATGTTTGTTTTAGTAAACTTCTGGTTTACTATGACATGAACTCCTGTTTTGTATCAATAAACTTCTGATTTATCATGGCATATGATTTCATCATGCTTATATTTGTGTAGTACAATTTGGAGAATAGAGAGGGTAACTTTTTACATACATATGGCTTATACACTATGATTTTGAAGATATTTAGTCCTCCAATCATTAATAGCTTCAATATGATAGCCATTTACTTTAGTAAACTTCAGGTTTACTACAACTTGTGTTTTGATCATAATACCTTCATATATTACAATCTAGAACGAATGACATAATATTATATGAGCTCTTCAGGAGCCTTTAATTTATTCTCCATAATCACACATTTTTTGGACACCAATTAATGTCATGATCCTTGTAGACGAAAATTAGGCTCTTCAGGAGACCTTGATCATTAATTTTGTGCTACCAAATATTGCCTAGATACTGCTGGTATCTTAGTAGAAATTTTAGTTAGACACTACTGGTGTCATGAAATAAACAGTAATTAAACAGATATTCAAAGACAATACATCATTTATAAATCATGAAAAGTAAACATTAATTTCTAAGCTTCAGTATTTCAAACATCTCCTTCAGGCTAATTAACATAAATATTTTGTATCAAAGAGGCAACTATATAGCTATTGCGAAAATATATAAATTGTTACCTCTGCTAAATTATTAGTGAAACTATTATCGTAGAGTGTAAATATGCAAAATACACATTTACTTTAAATACTAAAAATAAGGACATGCATAGTATTATTATAATCATAAGGACATGCATAGTATTATTATAATCATACATTGCATGGTATTGTTATAATCGTACATGGATGATTGATTAGTGCTCTAATTGGACATCAACAGAAATGATGTCATCTATTAAATTCTATCATAATATGTCAACTTGTTACTCTTAAGAGATAAATCCTCCAATAAAGAAAATTTAACAGAATACCAACATCAAGATGAAGAGTACATAATTAACAAAGACATATGATCCTTTTGCTCAAGCCTATAAAAATCACCTTTAGAAAGTTATTCCATTTGATAAGAAATTTCCAGAGAGGCGTATGTAAAAGGGATTAGGTGTTAGCATTATTAAGCTCTCATATCAAAACTAAACCACCACTATAAAAGTAAGATGACAAAAAACAACATATTAAATTGATCAAATAAGTACCGTAGCAGATACATAATAATTAATTGAGGCACATAATTTTGAGTTAAGATAGGTGATCAGTCATGACACACAAAGACTTTATAGCCAAGATATATACATTTCATATAGGGTAAGAGCAATACCATGAAGAGGTGGTAAATGGCAACTGAAAATTCATTCTACAAGATCCGTATTCATTTGTCTTAGAATGATAGATGTTTCTACGTATGACGGGAACATGTTGCAATAACTTTTACATCACATGAATACTATGTATATCCTTTATTTTTCTATCTCTCCAGGAGGCAAGTTGTGGTATTTCTTCAGTTCACTTCGGGGAATCAAACATGATCATTTAGATGCACTTTATACACAACTTTTAATAGCTCATTATTTTGCCCAACCAGATGAAGACATTGCTTCTGAATAATATCTTACTACTTTAAGAGTAAATTGCAAAAATTTACTGCTTCGAGAGTAAATTGCAAAGTCTTATTACTTCTGGAGTAAGTTGCAGAGTCTGCTAGTTCGGGAGTAAGTTTCGAAATTCTACTATTTCGAGAGTAAAGTTGATGTTATACTACTTCGGGAGTAAATTTTCAGATTTGCTACTTCAAAAGTAAATTTCAAAATTTACTAAGTAAAGAACAAAATATTCAGAATATTTCTTTCCAATTTTTCTACCTCTTCTGGAGGCATGATATTTTCACAATCAAGAGCATATCTGTATTTATAATTTTTACTGAATATCATCACATTCTCTTCAGGGAATGAATCTGTATTTGTAACATGTATCAAACGTTTTCATTCTTCAGGAATGGGACATCATAATCATCTGAACGTGCCTTAACCATATATCTCTTTTGAGATGTTGTTACTTCAGGAGCAAATTGAGGCATACATATAACATAGATTTTTTTTTTTTTTTTAATGTGTCTTTCAAAATTATCATAATAAACCTTTGAAAATACTATTTCTTCTGGTGATTAATGAAGACATAGAATATAGAATCACTTCGGGTGGTTGTAAACCTAAGTCCTTGTAATAAGGAGCCTTCCGGGATAAATTAAAAACCAAAGATAGACAATAGTTTAATATATCGCTAAAATAGTAAATTAGAAGACGAAATATTGTGATAACATTCCTACCTTTCACATCAGTACATGAAGAACAATGCTTGGCAATAAAATTTTTGATATATTACACAAAAATAATATGGCCATAAAGTTTACTGCCATAAGTATGCTAATAGTGATTTATCATACTTACTTGCATAATAATCCAATGATCCATTGCAAACATGTATTTACATAGTAATGACACGGTAATTTATAATTGGTGTTGTTAGAATGCATCAAAATACATGACCATGAAATATGCATGTAAATCCAAACACTAAAGCATAGAGCATATAAAATTTAACATGACAAGGAATATATTTAAACTTATTGTTTGTTCCATAAGAGAATTAGCACAGATAATTAAACTCGAACCTTTATGTTAAAAACAAGAAGTAGGAGATAGGTATTTATTAATTATCACATTAAATAACATATGTCACTAGATTAGAATCAACTAGTTTAGCAACAAATTCTTTGGCGGCATGCACTGACAAAGTATAACCCAAAATTAAATTCAAACGGATTTCTAGGAAGCGTACCAGGCATACGAATGACAAACCGAATAGTTGATTGATATGCTCAACCAATACATCACGGCGGAGATTGAAAATTGTTAGAGACTCATGCTGATAACGTGTTATAAAATAATAAAGCAAGTAAGAAGAATATTGTAGAGAAAGAGAGAAGAGAGGGGAATTCTTATTTCTCTTGTTAGGAATTCTATACAATAAAGAGAACATCTCTATTTATAGGAGAAAGTTAACTTGGTGCCAAAGTCACAAACCCTAAAGTCTCTCCTAAAGATAGACATCCATAATTAAATAATATTTATAACAATTACTATTAATTAGGGGGAAGTATTCTATTGATTTTAGAGAAAAGAATATTTTGCTTAGCATAATTTTAGGGGCTGAATACAAATTTGGCTACATAATGCCATTATTTTTAGGACTATTTTTACTAAAAACATTTTGGATAAAAAAGATGCCAATTTTATATAGAACTTGTACCATTGTGTCAATTTTCAATACTGTGATAGTATCTTTTTACATATCGCATATTCTCTACAAAGTACTTTTCTTCCATTTCTCCTCCTCGAACTGCAGGATACTGTCCTGGAATTCAATTTTTCGAGCTCAGTTGTGCTGGAGTTTTTCCCTATAGGAAAATATGCTACAAGCCAAGATGAGATGTTTGTGAAAATTTTCCAACTATTCAAGTATCATAATTCTCCCCATGCTGTTAATTTATAGCTTTGGTGTCAAATTTGTGAATTGTGATGTCTACTCACTTAGCTAGATTAAGTCCCCAGTTAACCAAGCATACTTCTATACCAAAATTTGTATATGAATGTATATAACTTCGTGAAAGCCTATCCAAAATGATCTACTCCACCGTACACTTGTTGAAATCAAATATAGGCAAATTAGCTATTGCAGCGGAAAATAAATTATAAATATCGTACCTTTACCCAGTTGCGGATTTAGAATATTTTCTGAGGGGGTTCGAAAAATAAAAATGTAGTGCGCGAGGCTTGAACTTGGAACCTCAAGGTCAATTTTGAACCCCCTAAATCACAGAACCAATCCTACTCTTGTGTTCAAGGTGTTCAAAATCTATATATGTACATAAAACATATAAAAATACCTTATATATATAGTGCAACTTTTTGCCGTGGGTGTTCGGGTGAACACCCTCAATGGGCTCTAGATCCGCCCCTGCCTTCACCCGTTGTTGTTCAAACAAGAATCACCTTTCATCTACCGTCAATCTTACCTCTAAGAGCCTTCTTGCCTATGCCCATCGCAAGGATGTCAGAATGATGGAGTCAGGGACGTTTTATAAGTAGGCTATAAATTCTTTAACGAAAGGCTTAAGCATAGGGACATCTTTAAAATATAATTCTTCTAAGGACTCCGATCCTAATAAATTTGTTTTCTTTCATCAAGAAAACCACCGAGTATATATTCATAATAATAAAATATTGTCTAATTCATAACTTAATTGGAAGACAAAACAATCCTCATTTTTACTTATGAATTATACTAAAAGTCCGTTTGGCTTAACTGATTTAAAGTAGCTAATAAGCATTATGTGCTGATAAGCATTTTTAAGTGCTGCAACTGTTTTAATAAATAAACAATTACGTGTTTGGATAAAAGTGCTGAAACTTATAATAAGCAGTTGAAGTGTTTGGCAGAAAAAGTGTTGATAAGCAGGCTTTCTGTTTAAATGACTTAATTATCCATAAACTTGTTTACACTAATAAAAAAGTGATTTTTACAAGATTTTCAATTTCAGGTTGATTCAAATACAAAATCATTTATGTCTCGTTTTATCTTTCATATAAAATTTAATTAGACAAGATTTTTTTATATATATAAATTATTTTATGATAATTTAAAAGATAATCAAAAGCTATAATGTAGCAATTAATAATTTGAATAGTGTAAAACATACTTAATGAAATATTTGTATAGAACAAACAAATGCTTAATGAAATTTTGGTTGCTTCTTGATGGAGGCCGCAGAGTTGCTGTTCAAAGGAATCGTATAAAAGAATGAATTTTGGAAGAGAGTTAGGGGTTTTATTTCAGCAAGGGTATTTGAGGGATTACAATATAATATTAGAGATAAAATAGTAAAATCTTTGATCAAACTAAAAGTGTTTATCCGCTGGAAAATAATAAGTTAGGGAAGTCCAACTTATGAGTTATGAGTTATTTTGACTTATAGGCACTTGACCGATACAGTAGCGGACCTACTCTTGGGGATATGGGTGCTTGCCATTGACTTTGGCCAAATCACTATGTGTATGCATAGATAATACTTAAAAGGTCTATAATGTGGTCATAAGCACCCAATATAAATGTGAAATTTATACTAAAATTATTTAAGCACCCATGACCTGTAAATTCTGGATCCGCCACTGAATTGATAAGCATTTTTGTTTTTTACGAAATGCAAAGATAAGTCAAAAAGTGCTAATAAGTTGGTTTGACCAGCTTATAAGTCTTAGCCAAACACCCTCTAAAAATAAATGTCTACTTTTACTCGTTCAGTTTGGAAAATCAAGAGATAATTACTCATTTATATCTATTTTACCCTTATTTTTAATGCTTTAATTACTTTCAATCCATTTCCCAATGTTAGATGACTTATAATAATATGGGTAATGTTTACCTCGAATTTTTGGTAACAATTGAATTTGTAAGTGAGGTATAGGATATGTGGATGAATTTTAATCTATTTTTGGTTGATACGAAATATGTATGGACTTGTTTGTTATGATACATATATATATATATATATATATATATATATATATATATGGCAATGTATCATATTGAATGGATGAATAAAACTAAAGAATACTGCAGATCCGGACAAAAATCAGAGAGAGAGAGAGAGCTTCAATATATTTTCTATTACAATGTTCTAGATCTGAAAAAAGCCAACTCCTAAAAGTAGAAAAATGTCCTCTATTTATAGGTTTGTCTCATGGGCCTTGAATACAATACAGAGCCTTTTAGAATAAAGAAACCATAAAAGGATAAGGTAAGACCGCACGGTCTGACACCCATACGGTTGTCAGTATAAAATGACAGAACGGTCTTGACGCGTGGCAGCACCGCAACTGGTTATCCGGACCAACAACCACGTTCAGTTCGGACATGGAGTAACCGGACTAACGACCACGTGAGTTTGATTTAGAGAAACCGGACTAACAGCCACGATGAGTTTGATTTGGAGAAACCGGACTAACAGCCACGATGAGTTTGGTTCGGAGACACCAGATCAACGAACACACTGCTCTTATCTTGGGTCAGCCGCATTCGGTGCAATCTCTCGGTCTGAAGAAAAGACCGAACATACTCGTGCTCATTTGGACTTGCCCTCGGCCCCCGGTCTCACCGGTCTTACATTGACCCAATTTTTACCGTATATAGATAGTCCCCACACTTTCCGGACCGTAGTTTTACCGGAGTAACGGGAAGTGGATAAGTCACAAAACCGGTGGTTCCATAAGCTCGTTCTTATCTTGTAATTTGGCAGGAACAGTTATGTCACGTCCTTCTGACATCGGCCACGTGTCCCATCCCAAATGGCCGACCTCGAGAATCGCCGTAATGCTCGTCGCTTCATATCACATCTCATTAATTGTGGGACACGTGTCGCCGCCCGATTGGTTGCTCTCTGTAACCGCTACAGTACCACGCCTATATAAGGCTCAAAGCTGTGTCATTTTTTCATTTTCACTTCCACTTTCTCATTCTTTGCTCCTTTGTTTCTTGCCTTCTTGATCGCAAAAGCCAACTTCAACTTCTCCTGATTTGTTGTTTTGATCATAAGAGCATTCTTTGCTAAACCTTTCATTTGTTGTTTTGCATCTTTCAACTGTCTCTTCTACCCTTCCTAATATTTCTCCATTGTTTCGTTTTTGAATTTTCCATCTGCCACTTCAAATTCTCAAATCTTCTCTTTCACACCTTCTAAATGTCTGCCAACACCGAAACTACTTCCCAGGACGTTCCCTCGGTTTCTTCTCGGGGAGCTGAGCCAGCCTCAAAACCCAAGGGAAAAATATTTGTTGAACTGACTGCTTTGGACATAGTGTCGTCCAGACCCATTTACAGCCATGAATTTTACGTCGAGAAGCCATCTCCGATCGCGGATAGGGGTTTCGACGTAAGGCGATACCCTTCGTCTATTATGGAGGATCTCCTCCCCTAGGTTCGGGCCGACTGCGGATGGGATAATCGTCCGGTGCAAGTGTTCGCCCCCGGGCCCGATGAGTCTATTACCGATCATAGAGAAGGTTTCCTATACGTTTACACCTATCCATTTACGCTCAAACTCAACCCTCCAATTGACTCGATTATTTTGGAGATGTGCCAGACGTACAACGTGACCTTGGCCCAAATTAGGCCGATTATCTAGAGGATCGTGGCCTGCCTCAGGTTATTGGCCAACAATGTCAACAGGGAATTCACGATGGCGTACTTCATCCGGTTATATTCCCCGAGACTCTTCCGAGGGGGTGTGATAAAGCTCGCCAAGCGAGGTTGGAACCCGATCTTTTCCAAACTCGACGAGGACAGAGATCGAGGGTTGTTGGAACGTTATGTCCGGGTAAGGACCGCGAATATTATTCCGGCCGATTATATGCCCTTTCCGGAGAGGTGGAACGATAGGCGTAATTTTCTCAGTTCTCCCTTCTATAATTATTCTTCCTTCATGCTTTGTCAACACTTGCTCCCTTGAGCAGAGTCGACCCCCGATACCGAGGCTTCAATGGATACCAGCCCACTGCCCGGTGGCCACAAAACTGCAACATTCGAGGCACCTGCTTCTACCGAGACCGCTGGGGCTGTTCCGGCTTCTCCTACTCTTGCGCCGAGGTCTGATAACCTCGATAACATGTTCTCGGATACCCCTCCAGCAACTTGGAAAGCAGCCAGGTTTGGCCATCTTCCCATTCCTCGGGTCACGAGGGCGGCTATCCGATCCACGGAAACGGCTGCGAGGAACAATCTTGTAGGTATTTTCCCAGCCCCTAGTGTAGAGCCGAGGAGGACGAGGTCAGCAGTGATTACCGTCCCCGAGGACTGTAGTTTTTTATCCCATCCTGTGGGGGTTGCAAGTTATCTAAAGCCCCTTATTTCAGATTCTGACAAAGAGAAAATGGCTGGGATTCCTTGGTAGTGCCTTATCAACGAAGGCATGCATGCAGGCAACCAGGTAAATTCTACGTTCATCCTTACATAATATTGATGTGCGATTTTCAACTCCGTTTATTCAATTCCTTAACTTGATTTCGTTTCTTCTTATGCAGAGTGTTGTGCTCGTTAATGAGGGATTTGTCTGAGCCCAACACGAGGTTGATGACTTGAGGGCCAGCTAGATGCCCAGGGTCGAGAAATGGAGAAGTATCGACTCCTCCTGCTGGAAAAAGAAGATCAATTGAGCCGGGCCGCCGGTATTTCCAACCTTCAACCCGAGCTCAAGGCAGCTAAGGCCGAAAATCTTCGTTTGAAGGCCGAGTTGGCTAACATGGTTGAAAAGAACCGGCTCCTTGAAGCAGATAATGCCGGCCTCAACGAAGACAATGTCCGTTTTATTTCATGGCTCGGTGAACTCGAGGCCAATATTTCCTAACTTCGAAGCGAACTCGATTCGGTCAAGACCGATGCCGTGAAGATGACAGAAAGGCATCAACATCTTGAATCCGAAAGTGCTAAAGACAAGGAGAAGTTGAGGGTGGTCAAACAGAAAGCCGAGGATCGAGCCCGGATTAGTGACGAGCTCAAGATCAAGTTCGAGGAGGCAGCCGAGGCCAATGGTGTGCTTCAGGTCGAGCTTAGGTCGGCTAACCAAATTCAGACAGTTCTTCTCGGAGAGCGGTCTGAACTAGCGACTAAATTGGAAAAAGCCAAGGCCGATTTAGAAGAGTCCATTAAGGACATGGAGGCTGCCGAGGCTCGTACTACGATTTTGGTCAAGTATGAACGGTGGAAGTCCCGGAGGGCTACCCTTGAACAGCACCAAAAAGGATTAGGGGACCTCCAGGCTCGGATAAATGAAGCCAAAGCAATCGCGGAGGAGGCTAAAAAAGCTCTTGATGCTGAGTCTGAGGATTCCGAGCGAACGGTTTTCGAGAACTCCGGTTCCAACCGTACCGGGTAGATTAGGGCTTGCACGAGCCTTTATTTTGTTTTTGCTTTTTGGTTTGTTTTTTATTTTGACTTGTGGAAAGTTCAAATGTAAAAACCTTTCATATATGAAATGAGCATTTCCTTTTTGATTGTTTCTTCATTCTTTTATCCGATTGCTTGTTATGACATTTGCCTTAATCGCTTATCCCGTTAGGAATAATCAAAGGTTCGGAGTCATTTCCTTTTTTTTCCGGACTGTTCCTAAGTGTTGGCTTTTTTCTTCGTTCGGTACAATTTTTTCTGAGGATTTGATCGAGTGACCTGCCCGCGGGGCTTATTTATGCTTCGTGAATTCAGACATCTCCGAATAACGTTGGGCATTTTGGATCGAGATTTCTTAATTGTTCGAACCTTTTCCGACCGCTTACTTGTAATAGATTAGGCTCGGATACCTGAATCCCTGCCTTGTCAAATTTCTAGACGGCAGTCCCCATTCGAGGGTGTCAAAAGATTTTGGCTCGGTTCAACGTGACCTTGTTGCCATTGCTGAATCTCGATGGCAGTCCCCGGTATAGGGTATTTAACAAAAACACATGTCCGAGACGGAATTTTTCATAACCTTCTTTATTGCAAGTATTCACACGTACATAATAAAGACTTCATCCGTTTCCTTCTGTTTTTGCCGTAGCAAATACTAAGTGGACACGATTCGTTTTGATCGTTTGGTCTTTACATCGAAGTCTAATATAGAAGGTCCGGGATTAGACAAAAATGAGAAACAAAATTTTGAGGACCTATCCGGGGTAGCATTTTACAGTGTTTCTTCATCTGTTTTAGTGAGTTGAACTCATTCTACCTTTTCGGGGTAAACCTCGATGTGGGTATCATAGTCCTCTAGTGTTTATCCGGGTTGCATGATCGGGTAAGCACTATCAAGTCCCCACTCGGGGGGTAGACCCTTCGTTCCCGGGCACTTTGCCTCGTTTTCATAAAGTAACACGTTGTACCTGTTTCCTCATTAAAAACCTTGTCGAAAAACCCACTTTGGAACAAAACTGAACTAAGGAAAAGAGTGCAACACATGTTTTCAGTTCTGATTCCGTTCGGTATTCTACTTCTGCAAAAAGGAAAGGTTAAATAAATATGATCACGAGGGTGGGCATTCATACCTTAGCAGTGTTATACCCCATTTTAACCGGGTTGAATCGGGTACAACATATTGGAGATTCCCATTTGTTGATTTTAAGGAGTCGCCACCTAATTGATTTTAAGGTGAATTAGGGCACCTAATTTATTAACTAAGGTAAAGCTAACTAAACCTCTGTTAATAGTCTGCTTAATCAGTGTGATTCTAGGTAAGGGTTCTATATTATCCTAAAGGGAAGGGGTTAGGCATCCTTTAGAATCCGTTAACTACGGTTATCCGGCCAAACTTAGGTTAATTAATTAATGCTAAATAAGGTTCTTTGAATTTTAAGAAAAAAGAAGGGCCAAGAAAGGTTGTTAAGGTTTTAAGGAAAATATAAGAATGTTGCTTAAAATAAGATTTAGAGAAAATATAATAATTTGCATAAAAGAAGACTTTAAATAATTTTAACATAGGCACTGAAACCTAGGGAATTAACTATTGGTTTCTCCTTTAAATTTAACTACCCGTTACTACTAACATTATCCCCATAATCCGCTAGGATTCATCTAATGTTAAGAAAACGAAACAAGGCAAAGCGTTAATCATTCAATACCAAAGCAAAAATGCACAACGGAGTATAAAATAGAGGAGGAAAGGAATTAAATGGATCGGCCCATTTCAGGCCAATGGTTGTGCACTGTTGCTGCTGTTATGGGCCTCGGCCCAGAATCGTTTTACACAGCTGACTCGATAGAATGTTTCGTTGGACTTTGGCCCAACATCGAATGTGGAAGAAGACGAGTTCCTCGGACTCGCACGCGGTGGTCATGCATAAAACGAAAGGAAAAAGATTAGTATGTAATTGATAAATATGGCTAAACATATAAGATACAGACTCAAAACAGATCGGTAAGTTAAATATATATATATTGTGCTTATTTAAGTATATATACACAATTCGGCCAACACACATTTATGACACATGAACAGGGCAACACTCAATATAAACTGAATCAAACAGCGTAATATTTATTGGATTATTCCCATCACACACGATAACTAGCATCCGATAGACACAGAACATGCTACAGAGATCTACTTCCTGACAGATTAATACTTCAAACAAATAACAGATTAATAGTTCAAGCTGCTCTGAACTACACTACTATACTTGAACCATAGACATAATGGGATAAAGACTAGCAGCTAAATATACATGAAAACTAACACTTAAAACTACCTTAAAACATTAACACGAAACATGGAGGCAAATCATTTAAGCAGCTAACATGAGGTCATACTGTTGAATACTAACTACTATATTTAAGCGAGCAATCGAAACAAACGAGCAAGAATTAAAACACAAATAAGAAAACGATGAAATTAAAAGGAGATGAAGACTACCCACTAAACAATACAATACGGCTGAACCCGAAACAATGCTAAAAGCTAAAGCGCCTAAACATGCTTGCAACCATTAATGAACATAACTAAATAAGAACGACAATCAACACACATAAGTAGATATTGAACTAGTAATTAAAAGCTACCACAATACCATCCTAGAACACAGCTAAGCGGGAAACAGCTATAAATTCAAGATAACTAAAAAAAAAAAAAAGCTTCACTGACCTTCTTCGGGTGCAGTGAAGTGAGGCGCGGGGTTTTCAATCTACCTCGAAGACTACCAAATCCGGGCTTGCGATGCTCGGATTCAAAACGACACCGATACAAACGAAAAAATAAAAAAACGACTCAGGATTTTGACTCGATATTCAGAAATAAAGCTACTATTAAGGATTAATATATTTTAGGGAATTTTCGGGTTCAATAGCTTATTTTGAAGGATTTTGGCGACTGGAAAATTTCTCTTCAAACGATTTCCGGCTTTCTCCTCCAAAAAAAAAAAAAAACCCCTCAAACGATTCGAACACCCCTATTTATAGGGTTTTTCTTTGCATTGTGTTGAATAAAAAGAGATACGCGTGGGGAACAGAGGGAATGGGGATGGCAGTGAGCGTGGGGAACAGGGGAATGGGGATGGCAGTGAGTGTGGGGAACAGGGGAAGGTGGAAATGGCAGAGGCAACGTGGGGAAGAGAAAGGGAAGAGGAGAGAGATGAGGGATAGAAGAGGGAGAAGGGAGCGGGGAGGCGGCAGGTGAGGGTGGAAGAGGAAAAGGTGAAGGAAACCTAATCCTTTGTTAAATTAAAAGAAACGGGTCGGGTAGGTTAGTGGGTCGGGTTGTGGGTTAATGGACTGGGTCAATTTCTTTTGGGCTGGGTATTAAAGTGTGGACTGATTTGAAAATTGGGTTGATGAATTTAAATATGGCTGGTCATTAATGGATTGGTTCAAGCAGGTTTGTGGATTAATCGGAACGAATGAGTCCGCAATTCGGCTGATGGATTTAAAATATGGGCTTTATAAATTTGAAATAAATGACCCATTTTAATTAATTATATACTAAGTGTGCTAGAATATTACCTAATATAAAATATGTAATTACTAGTGCTCAGATGAAAACATAATGATAATGTCGTAATAGTAGTGCGATAATATATTTGAAATTCCATAGTAAGTAAACGCTATTATTAAATTATGCGAAGATAAATAAGGTACGTGTGCATAAGCTGGTAAAATGCTGAAATCATAAAAATGCGAATTATAATGATACTTGTAACAAAATAATAATAATAATAATAATAATAATAATAATAATAATGATAATAATAATAATAATAATAATAATAATAATAATAATAATAATAATAATAATAATAATGATGATAATGGTAGTAGTGACGGTAGTAAAAGATAATGACAGGATAATGAAATGCCGGTATTAATAAAAGCTAATAATTATAGTAAAAAATGCAAATAATTATTTTTTAAAGTTGCCAAAATATTGGAAGCGAAAAATAGGTATTTCGGAGGAAAGGTGGGACAAAATTGGGTGTCAACAAGCAGTAGTATCTCTTCAAATGCGCCACATTCCTGTTATTGCGCAACCGTTGTCTGTCCATGGATTCCAGCTGGTACGATCCTTTGCCCGTTATTCCTGTTATCTTGTACGGCCCTTCCCAGTTCGGACCCAACTTCCCGTCATTGGGATTCTTGGTGTTCAAAGTAACTTTCCGAAGCACCAAGTCCCCAACTTGGAAATGCCGAAAATTGGCCCTCCGGTTGTAGTACCTCTCCATTCTCTATTTTTGCGCTGCTATCCGGACCAACGCATTTTTGTCTAGTTCGTCCGCTAGGTCGAGTTTTATGGCCATGGCCTCCTCGTTTGACCCGCCGGTGGCGTATTTGAATCGGAGGCTCGATTCGCCAACTTCTACGGGGATCAGAGCTTCGACCCCGTAGACCAACGAGAAAGGTGTTTCTCCCGTGCTTGATTTTGACGTAGTTTTGTAAGCCCATAATACCTCCGGCAGCACTTCCCTCCATTGATGTTTCGATGTTTCAAGTCTTTTCCTTAGATTTTGAATTATTATTTTGTTTGTGGATTCCACCTGTCTGTTTGCACTCGGGTGATACGGAGTTGATATAACTTTCTTGATCTTTAACCCTTCGAGGAAATTATTGACCTTACTGCCAACGAACTGAGGGTCGTTGTCACAAGTTATTTCGGCTGGGATGCCGAAATGACAGATAATATGGTCCCATATGAAGTCAATAACCTCCTTTTCTCTAATTTTTTCGAATGCCTGCGCTTCAACCTATTTTGAGAAATAGTCAGTCATAAATAAAATGAAACGGGCCTTACCTGGTGCCCATGGAAAAGGACCAACGATGTCCATTCCCCACTTCATGAAAGGCCAAGGCGATATCACCGGATGTAGTAACTCCTCGGGTTCATGGATCATTGGAGCATTCCTTTGACACCCATCACATTTCTGGACAAAATTCTTCGCATTATCCTCCATCCAGGTCCAGTAATAGCCGGCTTTGATAATTTTTGAACCAAGGCTTCAGCCCCGGAGTGATTACCGCAAGTACCCTCGTGGACTTCTCTCATCTCATAATCGGTTTCTCCGGGACCCACACACTTGGCTAGGGGTCCGAAAAAGGACCGGCGATACAATTGATCGTCTATTAAGCAGAACCGTGCTGCTGTGGTCCTGAGTGACCGTGATTCTTTCAGGTCGCTCGGGAGCTTTCCATTTTGCAAGTATTCGATGTTTTTGTTGCGCCAATCCCAAATTAGACCCATCGTGTTTATCTAGACATGCCCGTTTTCTACCGCCGAATTCCTCAACTGCACTATGGTACCGGGGTTGATTTCCCCCCCTTCGACTGAAGAGCCCAAATTGGCCAATGCGTCGGCTTCGTTATTCTGCTCCCTGGGTACATGCTGCATAGTCCACTCTCTAAATCGGTGCAGTATCACTTGAGTTTTCTCCAATTATATTTGCATGCGTTCATCCTTAACCTCGAAGACGCCATTCACTTAGTTAACGACCAAGAGAGAGTCGCATTTTTCTTCGATTACTTTGGCCCCAGACTCCGAGCCAATTCCAAATCTGCAATCATAGCCTCATACTCGGCCTCATTGTTGGTCAATTTAATAACTCTAATTGACTGCCTAATGGCATCACCGACGGGGGTTCTAAGGATGATGCCCAACCCGGAACCTCTTAAGTTCGAAGCCCCGTCCGTGTGTAGAGACCAGATATCCAGAGCCTTTTCCGAGGTTAGTAATAGTTCTCTCTCGACCTCGGGAATCATGGTCGGGGTAAAATTTACCACAAAATCGATCAAGATTTGAGACTTAATGGCTGTCCTAGGCTTATATTTGATATCATATCCGCTAATCTCTATGGCCCATTTGGTCATTCTACCCGATAAGTCCGGTTTATGCATGACATTCTTTAGCGGGTAAGTAGTTACTACACATATCGGATGGCATTGAAAGTAAGGTTTCTATTTTTTTAAAGCACTTACCAATGCCAAGGCCAACTTTTTGAGGTGTGGATAACGAGTCTATGCATCCCCTGAAGTTTTACTCACATAATTTATTATAAATTGCATACCTGCTTCTTCCCGGACCAAAGCAGCGCTTACCGCTACCTTGGATATGGCAAGTTACAGAAACAACTGCTCGTCTGCCTTCGGCGTGCGCAGTAGAGGCGGATTCGACAGGTATCTTTTTAATTCCTGCAAATTTTTTTGGCATTCCGGTGTCCAAGCGAAGTCATTCTTCTTCCTTAGTAATGAGAAGAAATGGTGACTTTTATCCGAAGACCTCGAAATGAAACGGCTCAGTGCTGCTATCCTTCCGGGAAGCCTTTGCACTCCTTTGACGTTATCCACCACCTCAATATCCTCGAGGGCTTTGATATTGTCCGAGTTAATTTCAATTCCCCGGTTTGACACCATGAAACCCAAAAATTTTCCAGATCGGACACCGAAGGCACATTTCTCCGGGTTAAGCTTCATGTTGTATTTGCGAAGTACATCGAAGTTTTTCTGCAAATGCTTTAAATGGTCCTCTGTTTCCAAGGACTTGACTACTATGTCGTCAATATAAACTTTCATTATTTTCCCTATATGTTCTTCGAACATTCCATTAACTAGGCGTTGGTAAGTTGCTCCAGCATTTTTTAACTCGAAGGGCATGACATTATAGCATTAAGTCCCATATCGGGTAATAAAGGATGTTTTCTCTTGATCCTCTGGGTGCATCTAGATTTAGTTGTACCCAGAGTAAGCATCGATAAAACTTAACATCTCATGCCCGACCGTTGAATCGATCATTCGATCGATGTGGGGCATCGAAAAAGAATCCTTCGGGCATGCTTTGCTTAAATTCTTATAGTCAACACACATTCTAAATTTATTACCCTTCTTTGGCACCACTACTACATTAGCTATCCAATCCGGGTATTGTACCTTCCGGATAGAGCATATTTTTAAAAGCTTTGTTACCTCATCTTTTACGAAGGCATGTTTCGGTTCGGCCATTAGCCTCCTTTTCTGTTTCACCAGGGGGAATCTCCTATCGAGGCCGAGCTTATGAGTCGTGACTTCCGGTGGCACACTTGTCATGTCTATATGGGACCATGTAAAACAATCGGCATTAACTTGAAGAAATTTAATTAATTTGTTCCTGAGCTCCGAGGTTAACCCCATGCCCAGGTATACCTTTCTATCCGGTAGATATTTGAACAAGATGACTTGTTCCAGCTCCTCCACGGTAGATTTAGTTGCATCCGAGTCATACGGTAATACGAATGATCTGGGTACGCCAAAATCGCCCTCTTCACCCACCGGGTCCGACCCCTTCTGCTCCACTTTCGAACACGCAGCCTTTAGTTACTATTTGGCGTCCTTGCCTCCGATTGATTCATCATCTCTTTGATCCGGCTTCTTTGGAAAAAGTGGTGCTTCCTCGACCCGAACATCTCCCTTGCAGCGGGCTGCTCACCTCGGATGATTTTTATCCCCTCCGGGGTCGGGAATTTCAGCAACTGATGTAGCGTCGATGGTACTGCTCTCATGCTATGAATCCACGGTCTATCAAGCAAAGCATTATACTTCATATCTCCCTCGATGACATAGAATACCGTCTGGTGTATGGTGCCGTCAATGTTGACCGGCAAAGAAATCTCTCCCTTCGTGGTTTCACTTACCATATTGAACCCACTGAGTACTCGGGCTACCGACACAATCTGGTCGAGTAGCCTTAGCTGTTCTACCACTCTCCACCAGATGATGTTGGCCGAGCAACCTGGGTCAATCAAAATACGTTTAACTTGTGATTTGAAAATAAGAATAGAAGTTACTAATGCATCATTGCGCAGTTGAATGATGCCTTCTACATCCTCATTGCTGAAGGAGATGGAACCCTCGGGTACGTAATCCTGGCTGTGCTTCTCACGCACAACGGAAACCTTTGTTCGTTTCATCATCGGCCCTCGAGGAGCATCCGTTCCTCCAATTATCATATTGATTACATGTTGGGGTTCCATCGGTTCGACCCGTTTGTGAGGTTTCCTTTCCTTATAGTGGCTTTTAGCTCGTTCACTCGGGAATTCTCGAAGGTGGCCATTCTTCAATAAACGAGCCACCTCCTCCCTTAGTTAGCGACAGTCCTCGGTTCTGTGCCCATAGGATTCATGATATTCGCAAACCACACTTGGGTCCTACTGACCTGGGTCAAATCTCAATGGCCTTGGCTTCACGGCCAATAGCCGAGACGAGATCCGAGGTATTGATGTTGAAGTTGTACTCCGATATCCTCGATAAGTCTTTATTGCTAGCCGAACTCCCGGCATCACTTCTAAATGATAGACCTCGACTGTTCGATGGGCGTTTGGCCCGTTTATCGCCCCGACCCGAGAAGTGACTGGGGCCAACCCTTGATTTTTCCGATCTGAAGCTCGTTTTTTCCAAATAAGAGTATGGTCGGTATCTTTCCCTCGATGATCGCATCTCCGGCTCGTAAACTTTTCTCGACCTTTCAGAGCTTTTTCTCATATTTATGGGTCCCGAGGAAGCTCGAGTTGGTCATACTCTACCCGAATCTTTGATTCGCACCTGTTATGAACATCTGCCTAGGTTACAGCCTCATATTCCAACAAGTTTTCTTTCAGTTTGAATGAGGTCGTCGAGCTCTGAGGATTAAGCCCTTTGGTGAAAGCTTGTGCAGCCCATTCCTCCAGAACAGGAGGGAGCTCCATCCGTTCCCTTTGGAAACGGTTCACAAATTCTCGTAATAACTCATCATCCCTGTGGGCTATGCGGAAGATGTCCGCCTTCTGTGCCTACACCTTTTTAGCCCCAGCATGGGCTTTTATGAACGCATATGCTAGCATTTCGAAGAAAGTGATTAAATACTCAGGCAGATGGTCATACCAGGTCAACGCTCCTTTCGATAGTGTTTCCCTAAATTTTTTCAACAAAATGGACTCAATTTCAACCTCTTCGACATCATTGCATTTTATGGCACATGTGTACGAAGTCACGTGCTCCTGTGGGTCCATTGTACCGTCGTATTTCTAGATATCTGGCATCTTGAACCTTTTCGGGATCAACTTCGGAGCTGCGCTTGGAGGGAAAGGCCTTTGGATGTACCTCTTTGAATCCGACCCTTTTAAAATCGGCGGAGCCCCCGGGATCTGATCCACCCGAGAGTTATATGTTTCCACCCTATTCTCCGTTGAATCTACTCGCTTTGCCAGGGTCTCGAGCATCTTCAAAACTTCGGTGGATGAACCGGCTCCCGATCCATTGCTCTCGACTATCCGTGCTTCCTTCCTCCTGGGTTCGGCGATGCCTTTTGACCTTTCCGGAGCTGCCTTATCATTTTTGATTTGCAGCTGAGCTATTGCAATTCCCTGTTCGGCTATGACGGTTCCCTGTTCCTGCAACATTTCAAAAATTAAACGTAAATTAATCTCATCCGGAGTATCCGGTGCTTTCCGGCCTTGTGCCTGAGATAAAGTAATTGAGTTATGAGTATTCAAGGGATCAGTGGCCCGTAAGGTGGCATTCTTCTGGTTCACGGTGTTTTGTTGGTTGAGGCCTTCCCTCGAATCAATAGAGTTTGGGTCGATTGGATCTGCTGGTAGGTCCCGTAACCCACTGTTCTCGTTTTCGGCCACAATCTCGTTGTTGTCGACATGACCAGAATGCCCGCTGCTTGCCATTTGGTCCGTTTTTTGCAGAAATTAACAGAAGATTCCTTAATCAAACGGGTAAAAGGAGGTAGAAGCAAAGATTAAAAACCCACAATTATCCTAGCCCCACGGTGGGCGCCAAACTGTTTAACCCAAATTTTTGGTAACAATTGAATTTGTAAGTGAGGTATAAGATATGTGGATGAATTTTAATCTATTTTTGGTTGATACGAAATATGTATGAACTTTTTTGTTATGATATATTTATATATACAACAACAACAACAACCCAGTGAAATCCCATATCTTGGGGTCTGGGGAGGGTAGAATGTAGGCAGACCTTACTCCTACCAAGGTAGGATGGCTGTTTCCGAGAGACCCTCGGCTCAATAGAAGCATAAAAAGGGAGTCAGATAAGGTTAAAAGATTCAAAACGATATTGCAATGAAATAATGCAAGCGACACAGTAAAACAGGATAATCAATGAATTCAAAGCTATATGCAAATGCAAATAACGAAAGCGGCACAGATAAAATAGAGTAATCAAAGTACAGAAAGTAGCAAATAATAACATAAATCAGAGCACAAGATATATATATATATATATATATATATGTATGCTAATGCCTTGAATAAGTATATGTATATAGCTTAATCACCAATATCAACATACTTATTCAAGGCATTAGCATACTTATATATAGCTTAATCACCAATATCAACATACTTATTCAAGGCATTAGCATACATATATATATATATATATATATATGACAATGTATCGTATTGAATGGATGAATAAAAGCAAAGAATACTGCAGATCCGGACCAAAATCAGAGAGAGAGAGAGAGAGAGAGGGAGCTTCAATATATTTTCTATTACAAATATGAAGGGCAAAATTTAAAGACCGCAAATATGAGGGGCAAAATTTAAAGACCACCCCAAAAGAAGGGCAATTCTACCAGGAACGAGTCTATCAACACTCATATTGGCGGGGCCGACTGGTTCGCACTAGGCAAATTGGTGACCAACTTCTTCATGTCAATTTGTATTTTTCAATTTGGTTTCACACTTTGCTTGGGAGAAGAAACGGATTAATTATTCAAAACGGAGACAAGCCAATTAGTACTTGAATTTTGAAATTATCTTTCAAGCATAACGCCAAAATTCTTTTAGAAAATAAAGTAGAAATAGTATTCTTCTTCATGCACCAATTTTTCTTGTGTTTGTACAAACAATCGCTTTTTTATATGATCCATACTAAAAGGGAACGTAAATTTGGCCCACTTAAATTTGGCGTCGACCAGTACTGATTTATCATTCAAACTACTCAAATTTTTATGTACTTCTTTACTTAAAAGATATTGTCAATTAGATCAGGCTCTCCTCATCTTCCCAACAACTGGCCGCGGAGCTACGGTTCCAGACCTCCGGTTACAGATTCGACAGAATTTAGTAATTTTCGCTCAGATCGTATATTGTAAATATTCTTTTAATATGTATTATTTATTCAGAATCCAATAAATTGTCTATTCTAAAATTTAAAACTCACAAACTCAAAATTTCAGTTTGGCCTCTACACAATAACCTATACACAGGCCCATGAATGAAGTAAAAATGTATTATTTACTATAATCACTTATCAATGCATTTCCCCAAATATTGCATTTATTATGTTTAAAGGTTGATGTAGTAAAATTGTCATTCTATTTTTAACTCTTTAATAGATGTGCCAAGTGAATACATGATAAATAAAAATAAATGAAATGAATATTTTATATCAAGCCGTGGACACAGCCTCTCGCAGAATATATCGATGAAGGATTTATAAGAAACGGTCAAATTGCGTGCTCAGTCGGCCTTAATTGCATTCCATAAGGTTAGTTTTTTCAGTGTGTGTGTATTTTGGACTTTCCCCATCCCTTCCTATCAACATCTCTTTAGAGACCTTTCATCACGTTGAGACAGTCTTCAATACCAACTACAGATAAATTCCCCACTTGTATATACCCCCCTTCCCCCCCCCCCCCCCCCCAAAAAAAAAAAACCACATGCTTCTTTTAACTTTTGAGATAATGAGCAAAAATAAGTCTGAACAATCATTTTTTTGCGAATTGGATAATTCAACTATCAGTTGTTCTTTTTTTTCTGTCTGAACTATCACCGCATAGTCAACTAGATGTGTTAAAAACACATCTAGTTGACTAGGTGGTGATAGTTCAGACAGAAAAAAAGAGCAACTGATAGTTGGCCTAATCAGCTTGGAGGTGTGTGTTTAAGATATGGATGGTGTGAAACTCGCGAAAAAGTGATAGTTCAGATGTGTTTTTGACCATTAACTCTCAACTTTCCCTTTTTGTCACGCAAACATTTCTCCCCTCTATCTTTACCATGCTGTTTTTCTTCCCCTCTATTTGCACCAAAAATACACACATCACATGTTATAAACTTCTTCAACCTGTCTTTTTAATTTGCCATTTTTTTTTAACTCTTTAGAGATTGTCCTCTGTGTTTGCAAGAATAATTAATTAAATGTCAGTTTCGATTGGATATTTAGTTGTAATTTAACTGGTTTTCATTTAGTAATGTAGGTCCCCAAGTGGTTGCAAAATAATTGTACATCTATCCCATTAGAGATGCAGTAGTTGGCTTGCTATGTAGGATTGTTCCGGACAAAGTTTCTACTGTTAGCTAATCAAACTTGTTTGGGATTTAGACATAGTTATTGTTGAAGTTAAGTAATTATTTGGTTCTGACATGACTTATGTATGCTAAGTGAATTGGGTGGGGTTGAACTGAACTCTAATTTTGACCAGAATTCTAGTTTTGACCTGAATGGAAGTATAGATAGTGTATACTATATACTAAATATACATATACTATACATGTAATATACATACCTATACATAGCTATACACAACCTATACAGCCGAAGTGTATAGGTAATGTATAATAAGGTCATTTTATAGAGATTTTATATTAGTAATTGCATTGAGAGATGGCAAAGGAACATTTGGGTGATGTTCTATCCAGATAATTTTCAATCCTTTTACTTTAATTCAATTGAATTTCATCTGTTGGATAAATGGTAATCCACAATTTATATAATTGCAAATTTGTATACATTCATAGTTGAATTTTATGATGTTTCATTGATGAAATGTTTAATTTGTTGAGTAATTCTATTTCTAACATTCTTGAATTAGTTGTCAAGTAACTATTTACGTGATAGAAGAAATTTCAGCGTTAACTATAGTTGAGTGTATTGTTAAGTTAGAAAACTTATTCGCATTCGACATTTTTACAATAAATTATATTAGTTTAATACATTAAATTATAAATTAAGGTGAAAATATATATATTAATTAATTATAATTTAGTGATGAGAACGTATCTGAAGTTGTCTCATGTACTACTTATTCCTGTTAGGTTGGTGTAAATACCAGTGTTGGTAAGATTTCTTATAGCCTGTTTGGTCAAACTTTTTTTATTTTTTTTAAAGTGGTTATTTTTTCCAATAAGTGCTTATTTTTAAAAAAGTGAGGTGTTCAGCCAATTTTTTTTCTTTTCCAAAAGTGTTTTTTTTTTAAATTTTAATATGTGCTTATTTTTTAAAAATGAGGTACCGGTGTTTGACCAAGCTGTTGGGAGAAAATAAGTGTTTCTGGGGAGTAGCAGAAGCTATTTTTCGGAAGCTACAAAAATAGTTTTTTCCCAAAAACTCTTTTGAAAAAAATATACTTAGAAGCACTTTTTAAAAGCTTGAACAATACTTGAAAGAAAAGGGAAAAAAAAACTTGGCTAAACACTAATTACTACCCAAATGTGTTTTTTAAATTAATTGGTCAAACACAAACTGTTTTTCGCCAAAAGTATTTTTTTGAAAAGCTCTTTTCAAAATAGGCTAATTTTAGAAGCTTGACCAGACAACCTACTAATATTGACTGTGCATCGCGCGGGTACGAATACTAGTACTAGTATATAAAAAAGGAGAGGTACAAGCAATGTGGTTAAGCCAAGTGGCAAGCTAATAACAAGCCACTTGGCAATTTTAAAACAAAGTTAAAAGAATTGTAATAAGATTTTAGAATTTGAATAAAAGATAACTATTAAGTTTTAATATAAAGATAAAATTCAATCTTCAAGTATTGAGTGGTTTTCAACTCTAAACAGAATCAAAATCGGATGTTTATACCTTTGTTTCATTATCTTTCTATTTTTTTTTATTGATTAAAAATAGTAATGACAATAATAATAGTAATTGAATGACTAGGTTTTCTGCACATGATTTACATCTGAATCCTGAAAAATATGGTAACCCAATATTGTAAATTTAATAGTACCATTTTATGGGCTGTAATCTTTCCTATATGAAATTGAAATTTTACTCAAATACGTTGTTTTATTCTTGAGAGATCAAACTACATCCCTAATAACAAAAATAATACTATCAAAATTCCATTATTTCAAACATAAAAATATTATTCATAATTCAATGTGGTAAAATATTTAAGTTAATCTCAGAAATAGTAGGATAGTGAAATTGTTATAATCAGATTTATAGTTCCAACATTTAAAATAAGGTTTTTACCATCTTGAGAATCTGTGGTGGCGAACGATGTTGAGTTGAGGAATACGTAATTAAAGGGAATAAAACATGTAGTATTATTTTTAGCTTTAAACCTAATCTTAGCTGATTATGGTGTGTGTGTGTGTTGGGGGGGGGGGGGTGATGTACTACTTTGAATTTTAAAATTTGGAATGGATTAGAAAGATATTGAATAGAGAATTAGAAATTTAATTTAATTTTAATTGATAGATAAAACATACCTATCTGATTTGAGATAAAAGATATCAGCTAATTTCAAATATAGAATTTTGAATTTAAAGAGTTGTAATATGATAAGGACTTATCTGATAAGGAAAATAAAGTTATAAAGAGAACCTATTGAAGTTGGAACGACTTCTAATATCAACACTCCAGCTCATGTTCAACAATTGCTATCGGGTATAAATTGCTACAGAAGTCTCGAGTTATTTAGCTCTATGTTTTTTATCTCTTCATCGTAGAATAGTATTCATTTTTGGCATCAAAAGTGCACACTTTTTTAGGATGAAAAATATTGGGTTTCTTTGATATAGAGAATTGTTTTTAATCTTTTAAGTAATAGATGTTAGTATCTTTTTATCCTCACAAAAATATTGAGACTTCATTGTTTGGTCTTGAGCTCGGCAACTGATATATTTATCATATTATTGTTAGACAGGAGAACTTTTGGAGTCTAAGAATAATATGCAGCAAGTTCGTTGCATGATACAGGTAAGTCGTCGAAGTATATATAATATGGGTATATTTTATCAATTGTCCATGCAACTATATTGTAATTACATGATATTAGAACAATTATTGTATTAGGTACATGCTTCTCGCTTTATAATACATATATAAAACGTTTATTTGATTTTATCACTTGGGTTATGGCTGGAGTCTTCTTCCAATACTTATTTGATTTTATCACTTTTTTATTCAACTAAAAACGTTTTCTAATTTAAAAAAAATAAATCCTATACGATAAGTTTAAAAATATTTAAATTTGAATTTTGAATCATAACAACTTCTAATAGTTTGGATTATGATGGAGTCTTCTTTTATATAACAAAATTGCAGATATTGCTACTAAATACTAAGAAAAATATTGTATATTTGAAGTATAGCTCTACATAATAGGATACAACTAGATCATTTACGAAACGAGCGAAAATCAGTATGTGTATTATTAGGTGTTGCATCTCTTAAAATTATATTTATCATTAGTTCTTTGTGACATGTGCTTGATATTTAGTAGCTTTTGGTGCTATATTGATGAATTAGTGATATCTTTTTCGAATTTAGTGTCTCCTTTTTACTGTGCTGATTTCATCTTCGTCTAAATTTAGTAGAAATTTTTTGGATTCCTAGAAATTTGATTTGTTTTAGTTGATTCCCATGCAGCTACTTAAGAGTAATAGATTCTTTTCTGGAAGTTATACAAACTTGAAGTATTATCTGGTGAATAAAGATGGATTTGATTTATTGAAAATATTTTCCTGATACACAACAAAGCCCAGTGAGAAGCTTGCATGGACATTCTAATGGTAAGAAAATACGACTCGGAATATCTTCATGTTTTATGATACAAAGTACTACTATATTGTAATTTTGAATTAGTGATGGGAAGTAGTTTGGAAAATGTCTACTTGATGTGATAATTGTAAACATATGGTTTGCATATTATGGAGTTCGTCATATCTTATTTTTTTTGCAGGCATAATAATGATTCAGAGTTAAATGATATACTTATAAATAATTTGCACCAATTATACTCAGAGACTTATGCTGCCTCAAAGTATCTAAGGTGACAAACCGATAACTCAAGAAATGGAGTACAAGTTGGTGAGTACTTGCTTTGAGAGTTTGAGTACTATTAGTTAGATTAGAGTAATAGTACAAGTTTCGTTAGCTGTTTTAAATCTCAGATTTTCTTTTTATAGTTACGAGTTTTTCCTAAGGCACAAATTAGGAAACTGAATAAAAAAAGCCTCTTGCGATAGTTTTTTTTTTTTTTTTTAATTCTTAAACGATACATAAGCATTTAAAAAGGCAATTTCATCAAACATAACTATCAATACATATTATTATAAACATAATGAAGATCAAAAGTGCTCAATTTAAAACGTAACAAACTAAAACTATTCATATGCGTGTTTAAAGAATTGTTTTAGATCAACAGTTAGACATACGCAACTACATATTTTATAGACACCAATAGACACGACAATATAAAAAATAAAAAAGAGACCCGACAGGTACGCCAAAAAATAAAAATAAAAAGAGGAGACCACTAAACGATTTTTTCATCCCTTTTTGTATTTGTTTTTAATTATTCACATGGCTAGCATTCCATTTCCAGTTTTGTTGTTTTGCCATCAAGAGCCTCCAACATATATGCATTTGTCCAAATCAAACTTTGGCTCAACTTATCGCGTGACCATATAGACTTCTACAAACATGTGGAGCACTATTATGTGTAAATTAATAGTAGGCAATGATAACAAAACCTTCTTATTACTTGTTCATTTTTTCTTTTGCATGCCCCTTAAGAAATCATAAATAAAAAATGTATTTTATTAGCTTACTCTATCTCTCTCAAATAAATACATTCTAATCAATATTAATTATTTTTAAGAACATTTAATACTAATGGTAAGATGGAAAAAAATTAATTAATTTTATTTTAATTTTGTAAATGAACAAATAATTTGGGATATATATTTTTAGGAATATGGCCAAGTAATATGGAACGGAGGGAGTAGCAAGTATATATATATTTCAAGAATACGGAGGGAGAAATCGGACTAATAATTTATGAATACGTGTAATATATTATATTAATATAGTAAGTCATATTTGACTTCGTAACCGGCCTTAGTTCCAGATTGAAATCAAACTTGCAGAGCTTTTCCCTTTTATAACAGTCTTTTTATTTTTTTGATCTTTTGTGGCACTTTTTTTTTTCCACCTATAAATATCTCTATCGTCTTTCGTCCTTCTTATCAAAATCATACAAAATCCATCATTTCCCTTTCGAGAGATTTTTGAAAAAGAGAAATAGAAAGAATGGGTTCCATTAGTGCTGAATTAAAAAAGCCACATGCAGTGTGCATACCATTTCCTGCCCAAGGCCATATTAACCCCATGTTAAAGCTAGCCAAAATTCTTCATCACAAAGGCTTTCACATAACTTTTGTCAACACTGAATATAACCATAGGCGTCTCCTTAAGTCTCGTGGTCCTAACGCTCTCAACGGCCTTTCTTCGTTCCGTTACGAGACCATTCCTGATGGCCTTCCCCCTTGTGATGCCGATGCAACGCAAGACATACCTTCTCTATGTGAATCCACAACTACAACTTGCTTGGGTCCCTTTAAGGATCTTCTTGCAAAGCTCAATAACACATTGGAAGTGCCACCGGTGTCCTGCATCGTCTCGGATGGTGTCATGAGCTTCACCTTTGCTGCAGCGCAAGAATTGGGAGTCCCTGAAGTTCTGTTTTGGACCACCAGTGCTTGTGGTTTCTTAGGTTACATGCATTACTCCACCATTAGTGAAAAAGGATATACTCCACTTAAAGGTATAAATACTTTCTTCCTCAATAAGTTTTGCTTTTGTATCGATTATTCCATCGGAGAATTGGTACCTTCAATCAGGTACCAGATAGCTCTATCCAGAAGCGAATTCATAATTAGAACTTAATGGTTCAATCTTTAAAAAATTTTAAACTGAACTTATGTTTCTATTGAAATTATAGGTTTATGATACCGTCAGTCACCCAACACTATCCACTAAAATTTAGATAGATGAAAGTAATTAGCTATTATTTGAGGCTTTACTTGTATTCTTGATGTATTTAGCTAAATCCTAGTTATATATGCATGTCTTTGGCCTTTTCTCTTTTGTGAAATTGTAGATGCCAGTTACTTGACAAATGGGTACCTAGAGACAACTTTGGATTGCATACCAGGAATGGAGAACATACGATTAAGGGATCTTCCAAGTTTCTTGAGAACTACAAATCCAGATGAATTCATGGTTAAATTTGTTCTCCAAGAAACAGAGAAAGCGAGAAAAGCTTCTGCAATTGTCCTCAACACCTTCGAGACATTAGAGAGTGAAGTTCTTGAATCGCTCCAAACTCTCCTTCCACCAGTCTACCCAATAGGGCCATTGCATTTACTCGTCAAACACGTCGATGACGAGAATTTGAAGGGGCTCGGTTCGAGCCTATGGAAAGAGGAGCCAGAGTGCATACAATGGCTTGACACAAAAGAACCAAACTCTGTTGTTTATGTTAACTTTGGTAGTATCACTGTTATGACTCCTAATCAACTTATTGAATTTGCTTGGGGACTTGCAAATAGCCAGCAAGACTTTTTATGGATCATAAGACCCGATATTGTTTCAGGTGATGAAGCAATTCTTCCACCTGAATTCGTGGAAGAAACTAAAAAGAGGGGAATGCTTGCGAGTTGGTGCTCGCAAGAAGAAGTACTTAACCATCCAGCAATAGGAGGATTCTTGACTCACAGTGGATGGAATTCGAGCTCGAGAGTATTAGTAGTGGGGTCCCTATGATTTGCTGGCCCTTTTTCGCAGAACAACAAACAAATTGTTGGTTTTCTGTTACTAAATGGGGTGTAGGAATGGAGATTGACAATAATGTGAAGAGGGATGAAGTGGAAAGCCTTGTGAGGGAATTGATGGTTGGTGAAAAAGGCAAAGAAATGAAGAAAAAGACAATTGAATGGAAGAATTTGGCTCAAGAATCTGCAAAAAAATCAACAGGGTCATCTTATGTGAACATAGAAAAGGTGGTCAATGACATTCTTCTTTCATCCAAACTAAGTTAAAGAAGTTGATTAAAGAAGGTGTTTGAAATTTCATCTTCTTTCCCTTCATGTGTTCTTGTAAGAGTTTTTCATATTATAGTTCTTTCTCCTTCTTCCATACTTTGGTATTCCGAGCTGGAAGGAACATATTTATTGCATAATTATGTATGTTTGGTCACCATTATGACAGACTTTGAAGTACTATTACATCATTGCAAATTGAAGTAAATAATACTCCCTTTGTTCCATTCATGTGTCACTGCTTTTTTTTAGTTTATTTTAAGAAGAATTACATCATTTATACATTCAAAAAAAAAAAAAAATTAATTCGAACTTCTCACTTGACTATTAAAGATACTTTAATACTCCCAGAAATTTGCATGACATGTTTATGAGTATACGTATAGGAAGTCTTTTTTTTTTTTTAAAGTTCATACGCTATCAAACATTATTACATAAATAAATCGGATGAAGACTGGGAACATTATGTTTAAGATATTTAAATTATTTATAGGGAGTAGTTTTGATTAGAGTATGTTAGGTGCATCGGCATTTATCGCATACAATCTGGATCACGACACCATTCCCAGCAAATTAAACGTCAACGCCCATGATTGGTTACAAGATCTTACTTAAAGAAATACTCTCTCCGTTCACTTTTACTTGTCCACTTTAGACTTTTCACGCTATTTAAGAAATAATAAATAGAGTACATAATTTACCAATGTACCCATATTAATTGATGCATATTTTTATTGGATAAATGATTTGAAGTGAGTAATTAATACTATGGATAAAACAGGAAAAAATAAATTGTCTTCTCTTGATATGCTAAAAGTGACAAGTAAAAGTGAAAATCTATTTTTAGAATAATGGATAAGTAAAAATGAACGGAGGGAATAAAATACAAGAAATTATTCAAAGATTTGGTCACGTCATTTAAAATAAATAAGTGTTGTGTCCACTTTTTGTCTTCTCATATTATGATGAGTCAACAATTGAATTTTTAATTTACCCAACTCAATAAATGTTATCAACTGTAGACGAAAATTGGAGTTGATTTTTAAACGGTCACTTAGCTAAAATTTGTGATAAATTTATAACAGACATGATGATGCGTGTCACAAATATTTGTCACAATTCTATCATAAATTATGAAAAAAATGAGGATACCTTACAATTTCGTCACAACTTTGTGACATACTTGTGTTTCCGTCATAAAATTGTGACAGAAATAAGAATTCTGTCAATTTTTTTTTTAACAAGACTAATTTTAATTAAAATAATTTGATTTTGTGACAGAATATCTCGTCACACGAATTAGTGATGAAACAAAATTGTGTAAGGATCTTTTCGTCACAAGTTTTGGAAAAATTGATGTCTCACATCAGAAGACAATGAAACAACATGTAATGTAAGTCGTTAGGATAAAAGAGTGAGAGGGCAACCAATAGAGATATGATTTTTAATGATTTATTATTATTTAATAGTAAATAATTAACAAACAAGTTCTTACTATTTAATGAATTATTCAACATTATGGAAATTATTTATAAAATATTATTTATTTAAATAATAAAATTTAATTTTGTGACAAACTTTTCTATTTTTAGTTTATCACACTATCTATGACGGGTTTAACCTTTGTTACAATCTTTTTTGACCGATTAGAAAAATCTGTCTCTAATTGAGACGGACGTTATTCCGTCACAAATATTTGTGCAGAGTCATTATCTCATTACAAAATTTTTAGACGAACGAATATATGACGGCCGAAATTTATCACAAATCTCTGACAAAGTTGAATTTGTGACGGAATTGTAACAAATTCGTCTGTCATCATTCTTCTTTTTTCTCGTAGTGGAGCTTGGGCAAGTATGGGGCTCCTCCAGGTGTGGCTCCAAAATACAAGTATTGCTTAGACCGTACTAATTACAATTAACTAACAAAAAAGTCAGTTTTATCAAATCTACTTCTAAAGCTTGGCATTTGCCATTTAACAAGTTGGAAAGGACTCTTTGCATAGCTAGGAAGCTGATGGAAACCGTGTATAATTCAAATTTAGAGCGGTCAATATGGGCTTGGTCCGCGAGGTCGACCCAACCAAACCTTTAATTTAAGTAGGGTTGGGCTAAGATTTCTTTGGCCCATATAGAAGTGAGGCTTAAAAGCCCAGCCTCTCTCGGCCCGCCGGCCTCAAGGGTTGAGCTGAGGCCAACCCTTGAGGCCAGAAAAGAATAATAAATTAATTCATTTTAAAAAAAATAAGTAAAATAAACAAAAAGATAAAAAGTAATGAGAAAAAAGAATGTACTTAGTACTAAGTAGTAATTAGAAACTGGAGTAATAATTTTTAGTCTTAGAATTTATATTATGTTTAATTTCTTTTGAACATGATCTGAATTAGTGATTAAAAATAATAATTTATGTTTGTTCTCTTGAATTTTTTCTTCTATGATATGAATTTGCGCAAGAATGGGTGGTAGAAGATTCTATTTCACATTGCAAAAGTTTCTTCTATTTCATATTGCAAAACTTTCATGTTCAAATTGTACCAAAAATCACTTAGAAAATGTTATTTCAGAAGACAGAAAAAGTTAAAGGGCAGGGTCGTCCAGGGGCGGATGCACGTGTAGCCGAGGGTGTTCAGCCGAACACCCTCGGTAAAAAATTACAGTGTATATATAGGGTAAATTTTCTGTATTTATGTGCATTTATTAACTTTTGAACACCCTCAGCAAAAAATTACAGTGTATATTTAGCTTTTTTTTCTTTTCCGAACACCCTGAATGAAAATCCTGGATCGGTCACTCGCCGTCCTAGCCCGCGGCCCCCCTAGGGTTGGGTTGGGCTGCCATTTCGTAGACCCATCAATTAAAAGGGTCAGCCCGTCCTAGCCCATTTAATTCGTTGGCCCTTTAGGGCTGGGTTGAGTTGGGCTGGGCCAGCCCATTTTGACACCTCTAAATTCAATTATACTGCAGTCACTAAAAGAAAGAAGACATTTGCCAACAAACTTTTTGTTGTCATAGTATTAACTATTGCGACAAAAAGTACTTTTGGCAACAACAATTTTTTGTTGTTGCATAAACTTTTCCCATCGGCTGTTATTGTAACGACGTGCAACAACTTTTTTATTGTTGCCAAAAGTACTTTTTGCAACAATAGTCAATACATGACAACAAAATTAAATTGTTTGGCAACAAAAAAAGTTTATTTTTAAATATGCCAGCAATCAAACTAAGTTGTTACCAAATATTGAATTTTGCCAACAATATTATTTTTGTTACCAAAGAGTTGTTGTCATTTCTGTACTTACTTGTAGTGAGTAATATAGTACTTATATTGTATTTAATCAACCAATTTATTACTTTGCATTTCTAAATAGTTGACTCGAACTAATTGGCTGGCTATGTTCGAGCTAGGTTATACTTTAACAAAGTTCGATTGTGCTAGAATTGGTCTATAACAAGCTCAATTGAGCTAGACTCGACTTGATGTTATAGTAAGTTCGGTTTGGCTTGGCTAGATAATAAAAGCGTACTCAACGAAAGAAAAGTATTGTACTTCAAATTCAAATTATCAATTGTATTAGGGGTGTCAACTGATATTCCTTTGTTGAAAAATTATAAAGTGTAGATAAATAAAAAAATAAAAAATAAAAATATATATAATGTGTTGAATCTACTAAATTTATTCGTATATTTACTTTTTTTATACTTTAACACTCTTTTGTAAAAATCTTAATTCCGCCCGTGTATATACGTACACTGGTGAAGGGGTTAGGGAAATTTATTTGTTGGTATTGAAGAATTTATCAATGGAATGATGAAACCGGTCCCCAAAAAGGAGATGTTGATCGATGCATGTGGTGCAAGGGAGGATGGGGGAAAGACAAAAATGTACACACACTCAATAATTACAATATTAATTAAGGAGGAGATGTTGATGGATATTGCATATTTGATTCAATTGACCCCCTTTTCTTCTTCACCACAATTTTGTTTGTAATATTATAACAATAAATAGCTTTTTTGGGTAGCGTTATGGTACAACTTTCATGCATTTTGAAATATATTTTTGTGGAATAAGAACTTTCATAATTATTATTTATCTTTTAACATATTTTAAACAACTATTGTTATGATCACTGGGCTGCCCTTTTTATTGTTACGGAGAAGGGCCAAAATTACCCCTGAACTTTGGAAAATTATTCATCCATACCCTTCGTTATATTTTAGGGTCAATTATACCCTTACCGTTATACTATGGCGTCAATTATACCCTTATGTCAAACGGCTGCCACGTGGCATCATCCCAAACCTTCAAAATTATTTTCCCCTCAAATAATTTTTTATCCACTAAAATAACCCAACCCGACCCATTTTTTTTTAGCCAAACTAATAAAGACCCAATATTTGATGTCCTGGGCTAGTAGGCGTGTTCTTAGGATATCTTTATGAAAAGCAAACGCGGAATTTCAAATAAATGACATCTTCATCAGAATGAGTGTGATTAGCTTCTGCAGGGTTCTTCGAGGTTGTGCCATCTTTCTTTTAGAGATCATTTTTTAACTTTGGACTAGGTTTTGAGAGTCAAGACAATTGAAGTAGTTCCATGGAATGTTAATTTGCACGTTGATTTCTGTTCTTTCTAGTTGCATCCTTAAGGAGTTATATCTTTGCATTGAGAGAGTGTGTGGGAGTTTTGGGTTGGGGGGGGGGGGGGTAATGGTTTTTAGGGTAAATGGGTTGGGTCTGTATTAGTTTGGCTGAATAAAATAAATTCGGATCGAGGTTGGGTTATTTTAGTGGGTAAAAATTATTTGGGGGGAAAATAATTTTGAAGGTTTGGGATGATGCCACGTGGCAGCCATTTGACATAAAGGGTATAATTGACTCCGTAATATAACGGTAAGGATATAATTGACCCTAAAGTATAACGAAGGGTATGAATGAACTATTTCCCAAAGTTCAGGGGTAATTTTGGCCCTTTTCCGTTATTGTTATGATCATCGATATGAATTTTGTTGGGATACTGTTTCAAGATGTTCTCGAAATAGAATGTAACAATAATGGTAACCATATAGGTTGTGACTAATAAGTACCCTTTCATCCTCGAGTTAAGTTTAATGAAGTATCCCTAGGTAAAGAATGTTTTACCCCCTAAAATGGGTATTAGTTACCGAGTGGAATATCCAGAAAAACTAGAAGATAATAATGGTAAACTGTAGAAAGTTTTTAGTCAACATTTCTTTAAACGGAAAAAGTACGTCATAAATATACTTCAAAATTCGAATCTTACATTGCATTAATTGGTGGAAATTTTAAAGTTTGCCTTAGCAAAACTTAAAATGTCATGGTAAGCTGAGAAGTTATGTGGGCACAAGTGACTGAAAAAGACTAGCTTTTACGATGCTTCAGCCTTCAACATATTTTTTATGAAAGATGTTGCATGTATTTGTTTTCTGTGGCTTAGAATCATCATTCATACAAGTAGTTAGTTACTTGTGTCAAAGAAAAAGGAAGGGGAACTTATACAAATACTAGTAAATATACAACTATTTTTTAATTTACAAAATCTACCCTATAAATGATGAAAGGAAAAATCTTTACATATGGTCAATTTCGTATAAGTATGGTAATAAATTTATACAGGTTATTTTATTTTTCTTAATTTGTCCCTACAAGTTCTCCTTTCCTACCTATTATTAAGGAAACATTATCTCAAACCCTATGATATTAAACCATAAATAAAAAAATGTTGCTATTAATAAAAGGCTAAGACTATGGAGTTTCAAGAGTTAGTGATAAGGAAATTAAATCTGTATCAAAACATATTAAATACTTTTCTGAAAATCTCCAAAATACTCAACTAGTTACTTGTATCAAAGAAAAAGGGATCTATACTGGTCCCTTAAATAAATGTTGCGTCTGTTGTGAACTTGAAGTTCTCACATCGCTCGCACACGGGATTGTGTGCGTGCTTATAAGCTGGGCCTGAAGCCTTTACTTGTATACGCGTTTTAAAGCCGTGAGGTGCGCCAAAGCGGACAATATGTACAAGCAGTTTATAACACGTTATCAGCACGATGCTCGCGATGAGGGGGTGTGTTGTGAACTTGAAGTTCCCACATCGCTCGCACACGGGATTGTGTGCGTGCTTATAAGCTGGGCCTGAAGCCTTTACTTGTATACGCGTTTTAAAGCCGTGAGGTGCGCCAAAGCGGACAATATGTACAAGCAGTTTATAACAGCGTCCACTTTTTTGTCTACTCATATTTTATAATGAGACAATGATTGGATTTTTACCGGGGGCGGAGCTAGCTCTTTGGGGCTGGGTTCGGCCGAATCCAATAGCTTTAATCGGCATCATATATTTGCATTAAAGTTTTTGTCAAATATGAACAAATTATTAATTTACAAACCAGTAACTTTAAAGAATTAAAGCCCATTAGGTTATGATAGGGAAGACTTAATTCTCTCAAAAGTTTTTCCTTCATCTTTACTTCCACATGAACATTGATCAACCACATCCAGACCCCAACTTCCACACAATTCCCCCTAAACCACCGGATATTTTGGTCACTTCTACCGTAATTGACACTCAAACACCTGAGACTAGCTACAAAGAATTTTTTTTATCTCAAGAACCAATTATTGACCAGGACATGAACATTTATGACCAATTGCAGCCCTCCCCAAACGAAGCCAATACCCAGGAGAATCTGGTGGACAACATCATAAATGGCATTAAAACGATACACTTGTCTGCAGAGGACATAGACCGACTCCACTTCCCATGGAAATTTTCATTAATAATCAAGTTAATTGGAAAGAGAATTGTTCACCACTACCTCAAGACAAAAATACAAGACTTGTGGAAACCATCGAAATTTTTTCCTCTTATCGATCTGGGTTTCGACTATTTTATAGTGAAGTTTTCTCAGGACGAAAACATGGCCCATGTACTCAAGAATGGTCCCTGGTTTATCAATGGTCATTAGCTCTCAATTAAATGATGGGAGCCTAATTTTGTGGCCAGTGAAGCCAAACAAACGCACTCTGCTGTTTGGGTTCGCTTACCGCAGTTGCCTACTGAGATTTATGATGGCCTACTCCTGCAGAGGGTTGGCAATTCCATCGGCAAACTTCTTAAAAGCGATGCCTGCACCAGTTCAACACTGCGTAGACGCTACGCTCGCTTATGAATTCAAGTGCCATTGGAAGAACCAATGGTTACACGCATTCAAATTGGATCTCACACTCAATCCATTGTTTTTGAGAGTGAAGGCTTCCTATGTAAGAACTGTGGTCGCTTAGGTCACACTCAAGGGAGCTGTTCATATATTTCAGAACCCATACCAAACGGTGCCTCCGCTCAATCTCCATCCAAGGAGTCACCAGAGAATGCAACTTCATCCAGTGTCCCTACTGCTCATGACTGGCAAACGGTTTCTTTTGCTAGCAAAAGGAAGGGATCTCCAAAGAGTCGAGAACAACGACCACTCCAGCCCCCACCACAGGTGAAATCTGCTGATTCGAAAAATACCTCGGAAAGCGCAGGTATAAATGTTAAGATTTTTTCTGCTGATTCTGGTAAGTTTTTGACTACTCAAAAATTATCGTTTAAATCTGTTAATCCTACTAAATCTAAGCATGTTCAGGAATCCAGATTGAAAGATAAAAATAGACCTAGTTCTTCCAAATCCAAGCAAGTTTCCAGAGTTACAGGTTCTATGTCCTCCATACTTAACAACCCCTGCCCCTCATTCTCGTAATGTTCATGCAAATGAATCTTCCCGAATGGATTCTAATAAAAAAAAGGAAAGGGTAACATAATTCTGTGCTTTCTAATCAATTTTCTTTACTACCAACCTTAGTCGATAACCCCTTAGATTTCCTTGATTCTAAACCTTCCATCATGGATTTGGAGTCCAAGAAACCCTCTTCGATACAACCAATAACCCTTCCACTAATACATCGCCACGTGTCCCTAACGTGTCCCACTCTACCCTGCAAAACCACCTCACCTATACCACCAGTACCACAGTTTCTTACTCTAGGGCCACTGAAGAGCACCCTCTAAACTTGCTCCCCAATCCATCTTCACAGATGGCAAATCCTATTGGACAAATGGCTAATGTTAATGGCCATGTGGACAATGCCATGCAGATAGACTCTCTACATTCCATAGAAAACAATTTAGCTACTTCTGCACGTTTAAATACGACCAATCCCTTACCTTCTATATCCCCAACTCAAGATTTGCAATCATTAAACTCTTCCCAACACTTCTCTTCAACTTTATATTCTACTACTCAACCTGAAAATGGTCAGACCCATACACCCATTAGATCGGAGAAACCCTCCATTACTACTAACCTACCAGTTTCGGCCATCCCCACTAACAATGAACAATCTTCACCCACTACCACCCATAGTGGCTCATCACCCGCTGATTTTTGCTACTCAGCTAGTGCACCCACTACATCAACCACAGTCCCGGATTGAACAGGCCTTACAGGGGCAAGCAGTGTTTTTTACGATGAACATCAATGGAATCAATACGATGATCATTATTCAAAACCCAAATTTCTTAGCGCAACTGATCACGGAGGGTATGCACCTTGCGATGGAAAACTACACGAACCAACAATGGCTCACCAACATACTCGATCCTCTAGCACCAGCCATTGCCCCAGCTTTGTTTCAAAATCTCCACAATCATTGGAATCTTCCCATCACTTCAACCCTCCAATGAACCCGAATCAAATACTACAACTACCTTTCTACACTTCTCAGGAGGCGATAGAAGTCAATCCCCTTTTCTTCCCTTGGCAACCAGTTCCCATCCCTCTACATGCGCCACTACTTCACCTCCCTATCCCACCACCACCACCAGGCCTAATGACCCCACCACCAATCCCAGCCCAGGTGCATGCAGAGAACGCACCACCTCCCCCACCGGGACTGGTGGAAAATATCGCAGCAGTGGACGGATTACTGACGTTCACGGAGATCTCCACTCTCCGCCACGCAGCACTGATGATGTTTCCAGAACAGGAGGACAAAAAATATATTCATCTCTGTCCAATCGCTCTGACGAAATGCTCATTCACTCTGCGTCCAGCAATGAATCATGCTATAGCCAAATATACAGAGGTCCTAACTCCGACCCTGAGACCCAACCCTTCAGCATTGAAGGACAATCCAGTGATAGTCAACCCCTCAATCCTATATACTCCAATGACCAGTCCCACTAGTATCACAGTTTGGAACATTAGGGGAGGCATTAACCAGGCCTTTAAAAGGAATTTTAGGGAACTTATTAATTACCATAGGCCTTGCATGGTAGCTCTTTTGGAGACCAGGATGCTTAGTCATGTTAGTATCAAGGAAGAATTTGGTTCTGATGATCTATTGGAGGTTCCAGCCCAAGGACAATCTGGTGGTATAGTTTTGCTTTGGAATATCAATTTGGTGACGGTTACACAACTTAGGCAATCTCCTCAAGAAATTCATGCTATGATTCAGGTATATCCAAGCCATAAACCTTGGTGTTTCAGTATTATTTATGCTTGTACTAAAACTGTTAATCGTCACCTGCTTTGGAGTAGTCTTGAAACTTTGTCCCACTCTTTTAATGGCTCGTGGTTTATGGCAGGCGATTTTAATTGGGGGGGGGGGGGGGGGGGGGGAGGGTAGGAACATTAACAAAAACAGGACCTCTAGACTCTGGTCTTGTGTTAATCATTATAAACTGATAGACTTGGGATTCAAAGGAAATAGGTACACTTGGTCAAATCATCGAAAAAAACATGGTGGTTTAATTCTAGAGAGATTGGATTGCTGTTTTGCTAATGATAAATGGTTAGAAAATTACCCAAATGTCTCTAAAACCCACTCGGACCATAATCCTATTCTAGTGCGATTGACTACTCAACAGCCCCTCACTAGAGGTACCAAACCTTTTAGGGTTGAAAGCTTTTGGTTTGGCCATCCCGCGTTCAGGAAAATTGTGACTGATAGTTGGACAAATAGGGGGCTTAGGGATGCTACTGATTACTTCACCCATTCTGGTACTGATTAGAATAGTAAAACTTTTGGTAACATTTTCCACAAAAAAGGAGACTTATAGCTCGAATAGGGGGCATTCAATGTTCCCTAGCCTTTCCTTTTAGCTATTTTTTACAAAACCTGGAAAAAAACCTTGTGTCCGAATATAACGAGATCCTTCGCATTGAGGAAGAGTTTTGGAAAATCAGGTCCCGTATTAACTGGTTAAATGAGGGGCACACAAATTCAAAAATTTTCCATTTGTCTGTTATTAATAGGAGAAGAAAGAATAAAATTTGCTACTTTAAGGATGATCTTGGCAATTGGGTAACGGACCCGGATAGAATTAGAGAACATACTATCTCCTATTACGCTAATATCTATAAAACTAATCATGTTACCACACCTGCTTATAATAACACACATTTGGCTACTAGTTTTCACACCATTGATCTATCCTCCTTAGACAGACCCTTGCATGCCCTGGAAGTAACTAATGCTATTTTTCCCTTTCATCCCTTTAAAGCCCCAGGTCCCGATGGTATCCATCCTTTTTTTACCACCAACATTGGGATATTGTAGGAAGATCGGTGTTGGATTTTTGTCATGAGGTGTTTGAGACTCAACATTTACCCTCCCCCCTAAACAACACTTTTCTGTGCTTAATCCCTAAATTTAAGAATGCCAATAACCTTCAAAATTTTAGACCCATTGGTTTGTGTAACACAATTTACAAGGTTATCACAAAGATTATTGCTAATCGTATAAAGCCCTTTTTAGACAATCTAATTGGTCCTCACCAAGCTAGTTTTTTAAAAGGTCGTCCGGCTAGTGACAATGCTATTCTGGTTCAGGAACTATTAAACCATACCAATAGGACCCATGCGCAACGTGGTAATTTAATTCTAAAGATCGACCTTGAAAAAGCTTTTGACCGCCTTGAATGGTCCTTTGTCTACCGCACGTTAGTCTACTTGAAGTTCCCTCATAATATATCGCGCCTAATTATGCATTGTATTAGCTCTAGTAATATTGCTATTCTTGTTAACGGGACTAGGACCAACTATTTCTCCCTCTCTCGGGGAATTCGTCAAGGCGACCTGATGTCGCTCTACCTCTTTATTTTGTGCATGGAATTACTTGCCAACTACATTTCCTATCAAGTTGACATCCTAAACTGGGACCCTATATCTCTTAGCAGAAATGGGCCTCATTTTTCCCATCTCTTCTTCACGGACAACTTAACCTTAGTAGCTAAAGCGAATTCGAAATCCATTAATACTATGCATGAGGTCCTCAAGCAGTTTTGCCATCTTTCAGGCCAACGAGTTAATACCATAAAATCAAAAGCTTTCTTCTCTAAGTCCTGTAGCAACTCGGTGCGTATTCTTGTGCAAGACTTGCTAGGCATCAAACCAACTGATACTTTTGGGAAATACTTGGGTTTTCCGATACTACAAAAGAAGCCCCGACCTTCAGACTTTCAATACATATTAGACAACATGCGAACTCGATTGGCCAATTGGAAGCTTCAGTTCCTCACACCCGCTGGTCGGCTTACTTTAATTAAATCTACCTTAAATGCCATCCCTGCATACTCTATGCAATATTTTTTTCCTTCCAAAAAAGGTTTGTAGCAGCATTGATAAAATTCAGCGCGACTTTCTTTGGGGCACGACTAGCCATAAGAGGAAGCTGCACTATGTTATCTGGGAAGTCATTACTCGTCCGAAATCAAAAGGTGGCCTCAACCTTTGTATTTCTATGAATAAAAATCTTTCTTTACTTGCTGGTTTGGCCTGGAGACTTTACACTAGTAAACATTCTCTCTGGGCAAATACTCTTATTCAAAAATATGCTTTAGCAACAAACAATTCCTCTACTTCCTTTATTTGGAATAACATATTGAAAGATAGTAAGATTTGCTCTTCAGCTGTTGCTTGGTCCCCTGGAACTGGTACCACTATTAATTTTTGGCATCACCGTTGGATCCTTCATTACCCCCTCTCCGTTCACTGTTTCATGGCTCTCTCCAACTTAATGAAAGTCACCTCACTCTTGCTTCTCTCCGCACAAGTAGCACTTGGAATTGGAACGCTTTGTCCATTGATATCCCTCGTGCCATTAAAGACAGAACAAACGAAGTTACCCTACACATGGGTAACAATGATATCCCTTACTGGACAGGTGCGTGATAACGTTCAAATCCACTCCTCAAAGAGAAAGTTGTTACACCTCAGAAAAAAAAAATTGAGTCCATGAAATAATTCTGCGGGTCAACAGTAGACGCGGATGAACAGTACCGATGAACAGTAAAAATCAGAGACTAAAAACAACGAAAAAAATATGATTTTTTTTTTCATTTTCTACCTCTCTCTCTCACTCTAAACTCTCTCTAAACCCTCCCAAACCCTCCTAAAAACTCTCTAAATCTTTCAAGTTGAATTCCTCCAAATCAAAGCAAGATTTCATCTTAGGAAATTGGAAACTAGTTAGGAAAGGATTATAGTATTTGGTGCTTGATGTGTGGCTGATTATTGAAGCTTGGAGCTAGGATTTTAGTTGAGTTTTCTGGGCAATAAGGTATGTAATATACTCTATTATTGTTAATTAAGTTATTCATGGGAGAATTCCCTAGTTTAAAGTGAAGGGAATTATGTTATGAAGTCATAGATTAGTTGGTTCATATGGTTGCCTTGAGGGTTGTTTTTGATTGGAACTTTGAGAGATTTCTAGGTGCTTATATTGCTATATGAGGTTGTTGATATTGTTGTTGATGTTGTTGATAAGTTGTTGTTCTTGAATTTGGGAGAATAAAGTGTATAAAGATATTGTATACAAAGCGTATACCGGGCTGTTTTGTGCCGATATTTGGGGATGTTTTATGTAATTTTTGTGGCTGTTTTATGACAATATTTTGGGGCTGTTTTATGTAATTTTCGTGGCTGTTTTGTGACAATATTTTGGAGCTGTTTTATGTAATTTTCGTGGTTATTTTGTGACTATATTATGGAGCGTTTTGGTATAATATTTGTGGCTGTTTTGCGATGATATTTTGGGGACTGTTTTATGGTCGTTATGGACTGTTTTGAGGGCTGGAATATCGGAGGATTGGCTGTAGTTGTTGTTGTTGTTATATTATGGATATACGGAAATAAAGAAGTGTATACAAGCATTGGCATCCGAATGCATGTTGGGCTGTTTTGGGAGTAATTTAAGTATGGATTTAATCCTAGTTTGATATGAAATTGTTGGTATTGTTGTTGTTGGTATTTTGATTGATGTTTGGCTAAGTTGGAATTTCGAGGATTGTTAAGTTTACAGGGGAAATGCTGCCCAATTTTCTCTAGAATTTACGACGCGTTCTTATAGTCGATTAACTAATGTTAATACAAATTCTCCCGTGAAGGTAACGACGTGACATTGGGGGAGGGAAAGTGAACGATAACATAGCTAAACGACAAAGGTATGTGAGGCTAGTCCTTTCTTTCTAATGGCATGAATCCTATAGCATAAGTTCTTTTCCTCTTCATGGGTTCCTATTTTTCAGAAAGCTAGAAGCCTAAGTCCATAAATGTCTATATAAGATAAGAGATAAGAGATATGATATGATGATGCCATATTGATAATGATGCTATTTATTTCTTACACTCACCTTATGTACTAATTCCTTCATGGTGAGGCAGAATGTTAGTAATTGCTCCATAATGAAATCGGGGGATCACGACCTTACGTCACCCCGATAGAGTACAGTTGATCATGAGCTTCATGCATGTATTATGATGAGATAAGCATATTTTGAAAAGTATTATATTATAAGTATTTTACGATAAGCATGTCATACTTGCATTACACCGTGCCTAGTTGGCCGGGCAGTCACCGCTACGGCGGGCAGCTATACGGATACACCATGACCCTTTTGGGCATGGGCAGACACCACTAGTGGGCGGCATGAGATGGTACCCCGGACGCGGGAGGCCTGGACGCGGGCTAATGTTATTGATTATTACACCGTTCCGATATGGACGGGCAGCTTGCATATTATGCATATATGAAATTATGATGAGTATGAGTAAGACAGCATGCATTACTTCTTTTATGATTGTCATTCAGATTCAGATGTTTCATATTGATGTTCACATTATATTAACACTGTCTTTCTTTATTATTTATGCCTCTCATACTCAGTACAATGTTCGTACTGACGTCCGTTTTCTTTGGACGCTGTGTTCATGCCCACATGTAGACAGGGAGGTGAGCTTGGTCCAGACCCTTAGTAGTTGTCAGCTGATTGAGAGCACTCCATTGTCCGGATGTGCTTATGATTCTTCTTTTGGTATATATGCATATTTTGGGCACGACGGAGTCTTGTTCCGTCTATATGTTTAGTATGTCAGTAGAGGCTCGTAGATACGCAGTGTGGGTCAGATGGTCTCACAAGATGTTATTATTATGTATATATTATTTTGATGGCCGAGAGGAAAATGTATATAAGTATTTATGTTTCTATATAAAATATGGTTTTCCTACAATTCGTGTATAAAATTGGTAAAAGGGCATTAAATGAGTAAGATGAGTATTATAACGAGTGGTGCTCGGTGGCTAGCCCCGGGTACCCGTCACGGCCCCTAGCTGGGTCGTGACAAAAGTGTACACGGTTGTCGCAATATAATTTACTCAACTATGAGTCGAGGTCGATCCCACAGGGAACAATATACTAGGCGATTTAAACAAGTAAGGAATTATCACCAACTAAGCTAAGACAAACACTTTTTCAATTTTTGGTTTTTGATTTTGAAACTACCAAAGATAAAACTAACCTAGAAAGCGAGTAAAATGATCAATGACCACAAGTATGGATACAAGGAACTCTCAAATAACGATCCAATGAATATTATGATTTTACAACTAAGAGCAGGTTTAGGTTGATAGATAATGATTTCTAAAATCTCACTAAAAGTCTTCCAACCAAATCAATGAATTTCACTCTAAGCTTTTCCAAGCCTTAGAGTGTGATATTAGGCACAATCAATTTAACCTCAAGTAACTATCCTCTTCTGAGCTCAAGTTATTAGATGAGTTTAATGACCTAAATTCTTGTTAATTTATCTTTCCCAACCTAAATTTCCTCTTCCAAGCTCAATCAAAGTAAATGGGCGAGTCTTAGGGTTAGCTAATCCCTTAAAAAACATTAAAGAACAAGATTAATTAAAACAACAAAGACTCACTTCAATAGCAATAAAAATCATTCAATACATAAGCATAACAAGAGGTTTCATCCAACTTTGCAAATGAATATTTTCATAAACAAGATTAAAGTTATGGAATAAAATTCTACACACTTAGATATACAATACAAAGCAAGAAATTGAACAAATGAGTAAAGAGTTAAGAAATTTCTTATCAAAACTTCAAATCTTCAATCCCCAAGTGTGGTGTAGGAACCCTAGTCTCCAAGCTTGAAAATATGGCCAAAGATAATGTTTTACAAACCCTAAAATAGTATTTATAACATTCCAAAACGGGAACAAATTGTGGACAAAAATGTCATGCGTGCAGCACATGCTGCAGCAAGTGCTACGTTATACCCCGCGTTTTCAGAGCATGAGTATGACATTTACCTCACCGTAGTAATGGAGTGTCGGAGATGGCCCATGATATTTTGAAAAGCACAAGCCATGGAAAGTACGTAAAAACGAAGAAAAAGGGTGAATTACGATCTCGTAAGTCGTAATCGGGAAAGAGTATTTTGAAACACGAGAACATGACCATTATTAGTATAATAAGTGATAAATATCATGTATGGAGAGTTTCGGAATATTTCGAGATCGAGCAAATTGAAGAAAATAAGTTCGACGAAAATTTGAGAAATGTTGGAAGGATTTTTAGTCAACTTTGGAGGCGCATATCTCCTAGTATATATGGAGTTTTAAGGTGTTTCAAAAGCCAAAAATTAAGTTCGTCGAGTCTAGTTTGTAATGCAACAAACCGATTGTTGATAGGACATTGGAGTAGAGAATTATAGACATGACAAACTGAGCTGTCGACGCAGAAACAGGACTGCTACAGTACTGTAGCTACAGTGATGCCGACTTTGCCCACTATAAAAGGGCTTCTTTTTTTTTTTTTTTTTCAAAAAACCTCATCCATAAATTTAAACAACAGTTACACCATTTTGGAGGGGGACTTAATACCTTACCTCCTTTGAATTTTAGGACAGCCGAAGCATCCATGTTGCCATTTTGATCCGAAGATCTTACACATAGATCCTATGCTAATGCATTGAAACTTATCATAAGCTGATGCATCCTATAGGTGAATAACTTTAAGGAGGTTCAAAGTACCAACTGGTATTCTTCTTTACTCTTCTTCTAAAGGATGGGAAGTCAAGTTTATTCATCCTTAAGACACCTCTAACCTCTGTGGGTAGGTCTCCTTCGTTCAAAAAAATCATTTGGCCCTGAATTTGTGTAGCATGTTTGGCTAGAGCATCTGCCACCTCATTTCCTTCCCTATAGCAATGCTTGATAGCGATGTTTCTATGATTCATCTTTGTCTTTATTTCATCAATGATGCTTTGTATCCTCCATGGAGGTTTGAGAGTACCATTTAAAATTTGCACCACTAGCATGGAATCCAATTCTACTTCAAGAGCCTCGAATTGATGATTAACACACCAAGATATTCCAATTAAAGCTGCATAGGCTTCACTGTAATTGTTAGTGTAGAATTGAGAAGGATATGAGAAAGCCATTATCATGTTCCCAATTCTGTTCCTAACAATACCACCTGCACCCGCTTTGTTTTGATTCTTCATATAACTTCCATCAGTGTTGAGTTTCCAAGTGTTGCCGGTTGGTTTGACCCATCTGATCATCTTGCTTGTAATGACTGCCTTGAAATTTTCTGCCATAAGACAGACTTTGCTCCAATTCGATGTGTAATCAATGAATTTGAACTTCTTTCCAATGGCCACCTTGGTCTGAAAAAGAGATTGAAAACATATATTAGAGGTAGTGATCTTTTTTTTCTCAAATTTTATTGTACATCTTGCTTTCCAAATCTCCCAACATACTATCACTGGTGTGATTAGTAGAAGGAATTTGTGCACTATATTTATTGGTTTTTGTCTCCACCATTGCCATATGATTGCTTGGACCGTGTTTCCAATCATGCTCATTCCCAACAGTCTTGTAATAATTTGCCATGTTTGTTTGGCTAGTTCACTTGCTACAAAAACATGATCTCCTGTTTCGATGCATGCTATCCTGCAACAACAACAACTAGGACCTTTATCAATGTGAAATCTCAATAATGAAGCATCCAAGGGAAGATTTTTCTTTAAAAGTTTCCACATGAAAAAGGAAATCTTGAAAGGAATTTCTTTTATCCAAATGAAATTGTAAATAGGGGCAGCCACCTGTTTGTTCCTGAGGAATTCAAAGGTTGTTGCGCAACTAAAATTACCATCACTACTCAAATTCCAAATAGCCTCGTCCCTTTTTCCTTCATTACCAATAGGGATATTCCTGATGAGATTCAAAATATCCCTTGGTATAGAAGGCTCCATATTATCCAACTCCCATTGTTGGTTCCATAAATAATTCTTGACTTTTATATTATCAGGTTTGGGAGTTGGGTTAATCATCTGATAAATGGACCCTTGGAAAGTCCAGTTATCCCACCAAAATAAAATATTACCTGAGTTAATATGCCAGTTGATATTGGTCTCTATTTTATCCCTCATGTGAAGCAAATCCTTCCAGGCAGCAGAGTCTTTAGAAGCTATCACCTTAGAGTTGGGATTACTTCTTTGACAATACTTAGCTTTTAGGAACTGGGCCCACAGCGAGGGTTCTGTCCTTAATCTCCACCATCTTTTAGCAGTAAAAGTGTAGCAGATATCCAGGAGGCTCTTGAACCCCAATCCCCCTTCTTTGGTTGGAAAACTCATGTTCTCCCAGGAAGACCAATGATAGCTATTATTGCCATCTTTTTCTCCCCAGAAAACATTAGCAAATTTCATTTCAATCTCATAAAGAACTGTGACTGGAGGCATTAGGGCGGCAAATGTATGTAAAGCCTGAGATTGTAAAACGTGTTTAATAAGCACAGCCTTACCTCCAGGGGATAGGAATTTACCTTGCCAACCTGCAATCTTATTAAGAATCTTTTTTGAAATGTCAGAGAAATAAGAAATTCTCTTTCTACCACAGTATATAGGACAACCTAAATAAGTAAATGGGAAGGAAGCTTGCTTGTAACCAGTCCACCTTCTAATCCTCCTATTATAGATTCTGTCGGTCTTACTATGTGTGAGAAAGAAAGTTTTTTCTTTGTTGATTACCTGTCCTGATGCCTGTTGATAAAACTTCAGCTGTTTCATAATAAGCTTAACAGAGTATTTATCAGCAGAAGTGAACAATACAAGGTCATCTGCATAGCTTAGATGATTAATCAGTGGCCCTTTTTTATGCATAGAGAAGCTAATGAACCTATTATTATGATGAAGATAATTCAAGGCTCTGGAAAGAGTTTCAGCAACAAGTATAAAAAGAGCAGGAGATAAAGGATCACCTTGTTTTAAACCTCTAGAACATTTGAAAAAACCATATCTAGTACCATTAATGATTACTGAGTACCAATTGTTAGAAATCAGTCTAAAAATCATTTGTATAAAAAACTCGGCAAATTCCATCTTCTTAAGGACAGAAGTAAGGAAATTCCAAGAAAGTTTATCATAAGCTTTAGACATGTCAAGTTTGATAACAACATTGCAACTGTCAGATTTAGATATAATACCATGAATAATCTCTTGTGTTAGGAGAATATTCTCGGTTATCTGTCTACCTTTGACAAAGCCAGATTGATTTTCAGAAATGATCTTGGGTAAAATGGTGTTGATTCTCAAGGAAATGATTTTTGATAATATCTTGTTAGAAAAGTTACTTAAACTGATAGGTCTAAGTTTAGAAAAACAGTCCGGAGAAGTAACCTTAGGAATTATAGTTAAACAGGAATGAGTATAGAACTTAGTAAGATCAGCTCCGTGGAAGAAAGAAAGCACAAAAGATACTACCTCTCTTCTGATGATATCCCAGCAATGTTGGAAAAAAAGGCCATTGAATCCATCTGGACCTGCACAACTGTTTGGATCCATAGAATCTATAGCTATCTTGATTTCCTCTTCTGTTGGGATTTTAGTCAAATAAGAGTTGTCCTCATCATTGATCAAATTATCACAGTCTCTTACAAAATCCAGGTTCACTACCCTCTGATTTTCGGTGAAGATACCACTGAAATAGTCAATCGCAGCCTGTGAAATGTTAACATATCCTTCTAACCACTGACCCTGCTGATCTTTGATTTTGTAAATCTGGGCTCTTCTTCTTCTAGACCTTATAGTGCTATGAAAGTATTTTGTGTTGGAGTCTCCATCCTCAGCCCATTTTATTCTTGCTTTTTGCCTGATGATGGAGTCTTCCATTTTCAACCACTTGATGTATTCAGCTTTGGACTTATTGAGAAGCATTCTGTCAGTATCAGAGTCTGAGGTCAAGTATGTAGTTTTAGCAGCGGAGACTTCCTTCTCCATTTCCTTGACTCTCTGAAACACATCTCCAATACTGTCTATAGACCATTTACTAAGTTCTTTGGCCACCATTTTAAGCTTTTGATGAAATCTCCACATAGGATTACCATATACTTCGGTTTCCCAAACTGTTCTAACCAATGGGAGAAAATCTTCTTGGTCAGTCCAAAAATTAAGAAACTTAAAGTATTTGATTACCTGTTGGTTATCGTTAGTACAGGTGACCAACAGTAGGTTATGGTCTGAGCCTGTCTTTGAGAAGTGCTCCACAGTGATATTTGTAGATGTAGTAGCCCATTCCTCATTGTGAAAAAGTCTGTCTAGTCTCATATGGATTCTTTCAGTACCTCCTCTGTCATTACACCAAGTGTGAATATTACCTACAAAACCAGCATCAGTCATACCACAATCATCCATACAATTTATAAAGTCTAGACAGGTACTTAATCTAAAAGAGGTACCCCTTTTTTTCTCTTCGGCTTCCATTATAGAGTTGAAATCCCCGCCAATGACCCATGGACCATCAATGATCGAATTTAAGTCTCTTAATTTCTGCCAAAGATGTTTCCTCTTGTTAGCTCGTGATCGAGCATATACAATAGTTATCCAAGACATATCTATACTTCCCTGCCATTTAACCTGCAAGGTAACCTGTTGTCTAGTCTTGGAAATCACTGAACAGATGATGTTAGTATTCCAGAAAATCCAGACTTTACTATGTGAATTGGAGATGGCATGGTCAAATCCTAACCTTCTCCTAAACTTATCAACTTTATTACTTTTAAAGAAAGGTTCTTGCAAAGCAACAAAATCAATTTTATAAATTTTGACTACCTTGGTTAGTTTTTCAAGAGCACCTTTGGAGGTCATCCCCCTAATATTCCATATTATGAACTTAATCATAAAGAAATCTTAGGTGGTGGAACAGCCTTTCCAGATTGTTCAAAATTTTCTAGGAGTACAGTATTGTCTTCCTTATTAATGTTCTTACCTTTTTTGTTTTTGTTACCTCTCGGAGACAAACCTTGTTGTTGTATGATTTCTTTCATTTCATGTGAGATAGGGTCTTTGTTGTCCTTAGGGCTTGGAGCAAATATTTCCGTCAAACTGTCCAGAATCTGTGCCTCTTCTTCTTTAGTAACATCTAAAAAACTATATGTCACTTCTTCATCAGATGATATTCCTTCTATTTGATCCTCACTAGTGTCATAACAATGCTCCTGATCAGAGTCATGTTCTATATCTGTGTCATGTTTGTTTTGTTTTCCTGGGGGAATGTACTCAAGACATCCCAAATCTATCACCAAAGTACCACCTTTTTGTTGCAAGCACTCGGTATCTGCAGTGATAGGGGACATATGTCCCTTATGAACTCCCTCAGAGCTGCTGCCTTGGCTGTCAGGATCCTCATCTTCGTTTATCCCTGGATTAATCTTGATGCTGTTCTGAGCAACCTCTTTTGCCGTGATGTTTTCAGGTATGTCTTTGTTCCTAGATTGCTCTGGTTTATTAAGAATATCCTTGATATGGGCCTGTTTTGATTTCTGTTTCGCCCATAGCATGTTCTTGAGGAATCTAGCTGCAGGTATGCTCTTTTTGTTTTGTGCTTTTTGTTTCTTTTTTTGTCTTTTAGGTCCAACACCCTTGATATTTTGCTCTTCGTTTTCGACTGTACAATGTTTCTGCTGCTCATTTTTGGCTGTATCATGTTGTTGAAGCTGCACGTTTTCAGTTGTAAGATGCTGCTGTCGCTGCACATGGTGCTGTTTCTGCCCGTGTTGCTGCTGCTGCTGCCCGTTTTTTGATGTAGTAGGCTGCACATGCTGCTGTTCCATTTGCTGTTTGTGCACGTGTTGTTGCTGCTGCTGCATATTCTTTGATGGAGCATGCTGCACATGCTGTTGTTCCAGCTGCACATGCTGCTGTTCCCGCTGCTCTTGATGCTGTTGCCGCTGTCGATTTTGTTGTTGCTGCTGCGCATGCTGCTGCACATACTGCTGGGCATGTTGCTGCCCATGTTGATGTTTCTGCTGCACGTGCTGCTGTTGGACATTTGGGACTGCTGCTTGGATTACTTTATTTCCTTGTTCATCTGTTTGTTGATTTATTGGCTTAATAAAGGCCTTCTTATTCTTTCTCCTGGTGACCTCTATGAAACCATCATCATCATGGATTTTTTTAACCACTCCTTCTCCCTTTAATTGTTGTGCTTCTCCTTGTTCCCCCTGTTTTTGCTTGCTCGACTCTTCCTCTGTTACAATCTGTTTTCCTTCCTGTTGGTTAACATTCTTTCTAGCTGTGACTTTACAATTAATTTGATCATGTCCTTGTAATCTACATATTCTGCAAAAAGCCGGGACACCCTCGTAATCCAAACTTTGATAATAACCTTTCAAACCAGCCCCTTTCTTTTCTATTCCAACAAAAATAGAATTTGGGAGATTTTTTTCCAGATCAACCTCTACCCTTACCTTGGCTAAATTTGGCTTAGTTCTTAGATTAGTAGCAAGATCTTCTTTTATTGGAGTTCCTACTTGCTGAAGAATTTGGCTAAGATAATTCCATCGGAACAAGTGATACTTCAATTCCGGTAACAAGACCCAAATTGGGGCTAAAGAGGTTTTTTCTCGTTTGGATCGAAATCCGGAGACCACTTGAACATTCTCATCAAAGCATTATCAGTAGAAATAAATCTCCTAAAGTATACATCATTTAGGTCGGCTTCATTATCAAAATCTAGAAAAATATGGCGATAGTCATACACGCCTATACGCACCTTACCTTTTAGAGGAATCTGCTCTTTGAATTTAGTTCTAATCAAATCGATTTGGGGTCTGCCATACGTGTATTTTCCAACTAGAGTCCATTTACACTGTTCAGTCATTACCCCATAGTAATTATCAGCATCGAAAATCGCCGCCGGGGTGCCGTTATGTACTGTTTGCCTGACCACCACTGGATCGTTGATAATAGGGATGAAAGGAGCGGGGTTCTCTTCAATTGCTCCCTTATAATCGATCTTCTTGTTTTTGGCCCCATAGAGGTGGTCGCCTTTGTGGTAGGGTCTTTTGGTTGATTAGGTAAGAGAGTGAGTCTACGCGTTTGGCTTTTTACCGTTGTGGTTTGTTGTACGGAGAGCTTTCTCTTGTTTTACCCTCCTATAAAAGGGCTAAAATCCCATTTTTTTCTTCATCAAAAACCTCTGAAAATTTCCAGAAAGTTCAGCCATCAAAGGGCTCTCAAATCTCATATAGAATTGAAGATTTTGAGCAAAAATTCAAGCTACGGAATACCAATCGAAGTCCGGGCAACGCGTAGACGTGATTATGATTTCATTTTGGTGTTGGAGGAGATTGGGAGCAAGAAAATGTTGAATATTTTGCTACTTTCATAAAAACAAGGTATGAATCTTCAAATCTCTCTCTTTATCAAGTTTGATTAAGGAATAATTGCAAGAATAGAATTATAGTTTGTTGTTGAATTATGGATCGAGGCTTGAAGAGAATTTTGGTTAAGATATGTATATGTTCATCTTGTAGAATGTTAAGGATGTTGTTATTGATGTTGTTAGTATTAATTTCGGCTTCTTTACGGAAATAAAGTTATTAATTAGTCGTACCCCAAGTTGGTTGGTTGAGAAATTTGGACAACAGTGTGTGGGCTGTTGTATGGCATATGTTGGTGTTGGAAATGATGTTACTACTATTGGTATTGTTGTCGATGTTGTTGGTTGTTGAATTGGAATTTCGGGCTAGGCTCATAAACAGGGGAAATGCTGCCCGAATTTCGACAGAATCTAAAAGGACTTTCATTAAGTGTTTAAGACGAGCGTATGACGATGATCCTAATGATATTATGAATGGTTATATATGTAGATTACGAGGCTACAAATAATTCTTAAGAGAGTTGCAAGACGGGAAGTAAGTTGGAAGTCGAGAATTATCTTCCAGGTATGTTAAGGCTATGATTTCATTATTTCCGTATTTTCCTTGTCATCAAAAGTTAAATGTCCTAGATTCCAAAGCATAATTTCCTTCTTGATATTCCATAAATGTTTTCCAAGGTGCCCCTATTTTCCAAAACCAAAGGTTGTGATTATGTGAGTTCTTATGATAACGATGTCATACCCCATTTTAACCGGGTTAAAGTAGAGTACAACATATTGGTGATTCCTCTTTTTATTTTTATTTTAAAGAGTCGCCACCTAATTATTTATGGTGAATTAGGACACCTAAAGTTTATTAAAGTCATGTTTAAAGTTAACTGTGCTTAAGGTCTGCGAAACTTAAGATTCTAGGTAAGGGTTCAATTAGTCTAAAGGGAAGATATTAGGCATCATTTAAGACCCATTAACAATGGTTAACCGACCGGACTTATGTTATTAAATTAAGGCTAAAATATAGATGTAAATATTAATATAGATGTAAATATTTAAATATTTAAGAAAATACCTCGTAAGTATTGCTAAAATTATTTAAAGTAAAACTTGTAGAAAATGACTAACAAATTTAAAAGAGTTATTTAATAAAATTTTATAGAAAGACTATTAGCTCAACGTATATTGTGTGAAGGTTGTTTTAAACAAATATGTATTTCAAGTGTTGGACAGGAACTAAAGTGAAAAAGTTATCCGTTGAAACTAATTTGCTTTTTATTTCTTAGAATAAGCTAACGTTAGTGTAAGATTTGTGACGTTTTAAACTTCTAAAATAGTAAGCATAAATTATGATTCCCTTAGCCAAAAGATGTAGTCATGCTATTTTTAAAATCAATTACTCAAATAAATGTTATAGATACTATAAATAGTTTTAAAAATAGAAGTTAATGTAATTTGTGGAATTAACTACCCATTACTAAACGAAAACCCTTAATGTTACTAAAGTTTATCTTAATTAACAAGCACAAATGTTAGTCATACAATACATGTTAAATGCACACAGAAATAAAAATAGAGGGATAGATATAATGTAAATGGGCTTGGCCCATTTGAATTGCTGTGATCCGTTTGCAGCTGGGCTTCGGCCCAGTAACAGTTTTTTATATGTGTTGCTGCTGTTGTCACGCCTATTGGGCTTCGGCCCAGATTTTTATTTCCTTGTTTGGCTGCGGATTGGCTGCTACTATGTGGGGGTGACTCGAGAGGAGTTGTGTTGGGCTTTAGCCCAACGCCAAGTGCGGAAGGAGACGACGAGTCGCTTGGACTCGTATGCGAGACGTCATGCATAAAAATGGAAAGAAAAGGATTAGTATACGATCAATGGATAATGTTAAACATGTAAGATATAAACTCAAAAAAATCAGCAGAGCATATATATTCTATGTATATTTGAAGTGCACCTTATTTATACATAGGTATACAACCTCACTGCCTTAACAAAATTGAAACAATTGTAGGTGCACGGAAAATATTCTAACCAGCTGATTACGCTAAACACATAAAACTCAATTATAGACATTTCGAAACAGTAGCAGCTAGGCTCCACACTACATTCTCATCAAATGAAAGTATCTGTTTCCTTTTAAAACCAGTGGTTCACATAGTATAGTATTGACATCATATTATAGCAGCTAAATGCAACAAGTTTCATCAAGGCATCAGTAGGCAATTAAATCCTAAACTGCAGCATTTTATTAATGCTATCATGTAGAATCAAAATGTGACAGGATTCAGCCCAAACAATTTCACCTATTCTCACCAAAATGCCTCATTTTAATGCAGCAACTATTTGCCTCAAAATGCAGTGACAACTTATCTCAAATGCGGTAGCAGTATCTTATCATAATGCAGCAGTTGCCCTTTGAGTATGGTAACTCAAGTGCGCAGCCATTCCATCAGGCAAGTGTGTACAGCAATCAAGGGTTAAAACCTCACCCATTTAATTGTTCTTAAACATATTTGTGTGGTCTTAAGTGTTTACCAAATTTCAATGATCATTTTAGGTTCAGTGTGAGCTCAAGCTTAGCCAATCAAACAAGATCATATTTAAATGAATTCCACAGCTGGTTAATCAAGGTTCACTCATTGTCTTTCTTCACCTTAATTCCTACATTGCTAATCAAGAACAACCTAATCACAGATTATACAAACCAGATTATAATACTACTAACAATATTATCAAGCTACTTAAACAAATTAAACTTTAGACTGAACATATAAGAGCAAATACAGGAAACACTTAAATAAACTGATTCATATACTAAATCTTCATCAGCATTATCTAAAGACTAATCAGAAACCTAGAGCTAAGTTACACTTAATAGCTATACCAAACCAAATACATGATAACACATACTCATTAACCAACACTTATTCCCCACTGATTTAGATGTTCTATTCCTCCAATTTGTCTCCTAGTTTTCAGTTCATTTTAGGCCTTTATAACATACCCACGAAGAGAGAGCACTTAACTAATTTTATACAAACACAAGAAGGAAACATCATGCATGAAAACCACAACAAATATATTTCATTCAAGGCAGGGAAATGCTAAATCACAGTGAGGAAACAACAACCTCAGCAAATTGAAACTTCCTTCTTTTAATTACAAAATCAAGCAAACAGGGGACAGATTAATAACTCATATATGCACTAGGTATATCTAGTATATTCCATATATGCACATTCATATGGAACATAGAAGCAATCTGTTAACCACTCTTAATTAATCAGTAACTGATTATAATTAGTGTATTGACGATTTCCAAGCAAACAACAAGAAAAGGGATTAAACAAGTGCAATAGCCCAATAATGTATCCAAGTAACAAAAGAAATGAATAAAGTAGGCCCAAAAATAAATGGAGCAATTTCAGCTTGGTCACAGGCAGAGATAGCTTAAAACAATGTGAAGCGAGAAGAGATAAGATGTGATCTAAGGAAATCAGGTTTTCAAAGCTGAGGGCAGTGTAATGCGAGCAGTGCAAGATCAGTATTTTGGTTCATGATAAACATTTTATTCATAACTATGAAGAAGGCATAGATGGACATGATTCATGAGCACATTTTAAGCTAAGGTGACATGGGACATGGGAATACAAAGGCAAACATGAGGTAATGACAAACATGGTAAATGGAGAGTCTGGTATCCCTTTCGGCAAACAGAAACAGTATCAAGGGAGTGCTAACTTATCTAAACACAATTTCACTCATTGAGTTTACGCCTGAATTATGGTGGATGAATAGTCAAGATGTCACATACCATCACATTTATATGCTGGGATAAGAACCATTCTAGTTTGGACTAGGAAAAATTAAGATATCAAACTTATTTCAAACATGTGCAGGCTGCTAGATCAAGCTGACAGGTTTCAGAGATTGGACAAGCAAATTGTGGATTTCATGGATTCGATAAATTACTATAATGCAGGGGTTTTAAACAGAATCCAAGTGTGACAGCAAACAACGATTAAGAAGCTTTTAGAACATGGACATACAAAAAGTTACCCCAGGCAATCTGTAAACCAAATCAAAGCCAGGCAAATAATATGTAGAATCAATATGCATGAAACGCAAGTCCTGAGATTCAACAGAATTGAAGCAGTTTAAGGTGCAACATAAGAACTGAAGCAGCTTAAGGTGCAACATAAAAAAACAGCAATAAAGAACATACAAATAGACCAGTATTCAGCAGCCTATTTCGCATGATCTAAACAAACTATGTGTTACTAAAGAACTTGTCCTAAAAGAATCAAAGAGCATCCATAAGTTCCTGCTGAGTTTTTGACCTCCAAAGAAATACTTAGTCCCACAAACGTACATTCCTCAAATGCAGATTATTTAACACACACCATATGATCTGTTTTTATGGCAAAGGGAATCCTAGATCCTAGCTTAAAATATTACTAGAAAGCATCAAACAATGCAAAGTAACAACACAAGTGGTTAACAGCAGCCTAACATAGAAGGAGGATTTAAGACTAAATGAGGCCAATAGACATGCTATATAGTCATTTCACTGTATCTAAACCAAACAGAGAAATCCTTATTTGAACTTCATAATACTAGACAAGTATCGACAAGGGAAATGCTCGACGTCTCTTCTCATAATACATCAACACGACAGATATCAAAATATCGACACAAGCATCAGATATTCAACATTAACATGCTCCGAAGGCCTGATTTTACACTAGAGAACTCTAATTCATGCTTTTACTTCAAACGAGCAGATTAATTATATGCTATCAGTGAAAGAAAAATAGAGAAACGATTAAAGCTTAAGATTCACCGACCTTTTGTGGGTGCAGTGAACTGGGTGTCGATGGTCGCGAATCCTCTCTCGTATTGACGGATTCAAAACTCATACAAATGAATCCGAAGACCTCTGTCGTGGCCAAAGTGCGCCAAGACAGAATGAACGTTCAACAATCTTAAAGTTAGAATGGTAATCGAAAATGAAAGTCGTAAAAATGCTAAAGATTTCTGGTGAAATTTGAGACGAGCAAAACTTGTATTTTTGCAGGGGAATTTTGTAGATTCCAAATCTTGGGATTTTCCGGTTCCAGATCCTTGTTCTTTAGGTTTCCCTTCCAAAAAAAATCCCCTCCCTAACGATTCAACCCGGATTCCATTTATAGGGTTTCATTTGTATTAAAGTAAAGATAGGAGCGTATGAGAGAGACGGGAGCGGGGGACAGGCGTGGTGGAAGTGGCAGAGGCGTGGGGGGGACAACAGTGAGTGGAGGGAGCGTGAGAGAGAGAAGGGTGAGGGAGACGGGTGAGGGTGGAGAGAGGAGAAAGGAAAGAGAAAGGGGATTAGGGTTTAGGTTAAAGAGGATAAGGGAATTAATTTAGGTAGTGGCCCGGGTCGGGTAAGGTATGGGCTGGACCGGGTATTGTGTTTGGACTGATATAATGTGGGTTGGGTATTAAAATATGGGTTGTTTATTTGGATAGGGAAGTAATATTGTATTTGTATTTTGGGCCATTAGATTGGCTGAAAATTATTGATCCTTCCTCCTCTATTTATTTATTTTTTTGGGCTTCTAATTTAATAATTAGTACCCTATATACTATTTGGAGACAATTAATAATTAATGTGTAGAAAAATAAAGATTTTACAAAGTGTTGTCTTGTAATTAAATTAACGATTCCAAACCCGAAAATGAAACAATGACGAACATTTAAAATTTGTGATAAAGTAATGCCCGTAATGTTAAAAATAAAAGTAGCGAAAATAATAGTAGTGAAATAAAATAGAATAGTAAAAATAAAGTATTTAGCTCGTCAATAAATTTAGAAGCTCTAGTAAGTAAATATTAAAATAAAGGAGGGACAAAATTGGGTGTCAACAGATGCCCCTCTTCGACCGGAGACGATGTAAGAGTTTTCGGGCGAAGAAGTTGACGTAGTAGCCAATTTTGTTCCGACCAACAAATACGAACTTGAGAAAATATGGGTTAGGAGAATTGGTGGAAAATATTATGAAGGCAGAAGGAATTATGGTTGAACCTGTTGAGAGAATGTTATTTATGGATTAATAACTTTGCAAGGATTGTGGACAGGTGACGAGAATGGAACATATGTTTATAGCCTTCTAATTATAAATGTGGTGCACAACACACCTATAAGTAGGACTCTACTAGACACGATGTAAATTCTCCAAAAATGCCCCAGTGTTGAGTTATGGAGACACTGGATATAGAAAGGGATACGAGATTGTGATAAGAGGTGATTGAATAGAGTCTTAGCAGTGTTTATGAAAGAAATTTTTGGATAACCTACGTATCACCTGTTTGTGGACGTAGGCGGAGTTGAGTTCGAGAGTAGATCCGTGACCCTTGCCTGTGAGTTTGATATTCCTCTTTAGCATGTTTGTCCCAGTTCACTGCGTAAGATAAAGTTCCACGTTGCGTTGTGTCTCTACATGTAGATTGTATTTTCTGTCAAAACTGAAATTCATATCAAAATTAGTAATAAAGTCTGGCATAAAGGTGAAAGTACAAAATTTGTAAAGAGTGTAAAATGATAATAAATATGAGTGTGGGATTGAAGATGAAGCCGCGTGGCTTATAATGAGGTCGTGTGTCCAAATGTTGTCTCTTGTTGTCTTCAGGGACTTGAATGAATGAGTGATGTTTATGCTGAAGATGTAATAATATCTCTAGTTGCAGTTTGAAGATGATAGTAATAAGGTCTCCGGCTGTCTTTCGAGAGTCGATGATAAATGATGTCTGCGGAATTTAAGGTAAGGTCGTTAGAGTAGGTAAAGTAGATGATGAAGTAAAGTGATAAAGTAAAGAGTAAAGTAAAAGTGTAGCCGTTTGGCTTATGCAGATGAGGCCGTGTAGCCATGTGATGTCTCCGGTTGTTTGCGGGACTTGATGATATGATATCTCCAGTTGTCTTCGGAGATTTGATGAAGATTCCCGTAAAGTCCGGGGTAAAGTCGTAAAGTGGATGATATCTCCGGTTTTCTTCGGAGGCTCAATGATAATTCCTATAAAGTTCAGGGTAAAGTCGTTAAAGTTGGTAAAGTGAATGATAAAGTAGAGAGTAAAGTCATAGTGTAGCCGTCTGGCTTATGCATATGAGGCTGTATAGCCGAATGATGCCCCCGGTTGTCTTCGGAGACTCGACGCCAATCCCGATGTATCCTATTTTAGGGTGGACAAACCCATGTATGTCTCCGATTGTTTTCGAGGACATGATGCATATGCCGTGTGAGGCATTTAAAGAAATGATATCCTATTAAAGGCGGACGAGCCTAAAATGTCCTATTCAAGGCGGACGAGCCTAAAGTGTCCTATTAAAGGCGGACGAGCCTAAAGTGTCCTATTAAAGGCGGACTAGCCTAAAATGTCCTATTAAAGGCGGACGAGCCTAAATGTCCTATTAAAGGCAGACCAGCCTAAATGCTGTGCGTTTACGAACAATGATGTTGTCCCTTTGCAAGGCATTTGAAAGTAATAATGCAATGCCGGTGTGGTGCCTTTGCAGTGCGGGCATTTGAAGAAATGATGTCCTATTAAAGGCGGACGAGCCTAAAGTGTCCTGTTAAAGGCGGACGAGCCTAAAGTGTCCTGTTAAAGGCGGACGAGCCTAAAGTATCCTGTTAAAGGCGGACGAGCCTAAAGTGTCCTATTAAAGGCGGACGAGCCTAAAATGTCCTATTAAAGGCGGACGAGCCTAAAGTGTATAGTTATCCTCGGAGTGTGATATTGATTTCTACAAAATTTAAAGTAAAGTCATTAAAGTATTTAAAATAAATAATAAAATGGAGAGTAAAGTAAGAGTTAGTTCGCTCGGCTAATGATGTTGATGGTATTGTGACAGGCCAAATTAAGGACACGTAACCCTGATTTAATTCGCCTTCAATCTCATCAACCTACAAAAACAGGTATATAAAGTCATAAACTTATTGTGATAAAAATAAATTTAAAGATAAAGTTGGAAGTAAAGCCGTATGGCTTTTGAGGCGAGGCCATAATGAGCCAAATGATGCTTTTTGGCCGTGGTTGACAGAGTTGACTGTTGGTCTCGCGGTCTCTTAATCCCTGCACTCAAAGAAAAATTCTTAGTTTGGGAGGGAGAAGTTGATTCGTGTCGACTCGAAGCTTGACGTTGTTGGTGCTCCATTTGTCTTGTTTGTTTGGATCTTGTGATTTCCGTTCAAACCTCGGTAGATGAACAGTAGTGAAAATGATTGAAGGAAAGCGTTTCATTTGAAAAGTAGGTATGTAAATATATGTATAAGGAAATATAACTATGTGTATATAAGTTGTGAAATATATATATGTAAATGTATGCATGTAAGGAAAGATGTAAATATATGTATGTAAGTTGTAAAATATTTCTGCCAACTTCAGATTGCGACACTTCTGAAACGTCCTTTGTCTATAATACCCTGTCTGATAGCCTTAAATCTTTGTTGATGTCCAACCATTCTCTTGTCTATATTTTTTTCAAAATATGCCCCAGTTTTGACCTCGTGAAAGTATACTAAACTTGTGTTGTGGTGTGACCGAACCTTATATAGGTCGCCTACGTATCCTGTCAAGGAATCAGGTCAGAACGTAGTTCGTAAGGTTCATAAAAAAATGGTTTGAAATTTTCTCATAAAGGGACCGAAACCGATGTGGATTACCTACGTATCCCACCAAGGGAATCAGGTCAGCGTAGTTCTGTTATGTAAATGATAAATGTTTGTTGGATTTCTACCTAAATGTGACTGACCTGTATGTTGATAGTCTACGAATCCCACCGAGGGAATTAAGCCATGTGTTGTTCTCCTTACATAAGGATTTTTGAATTTTCTGTTATAATGCAACCGAACCCTATGTGGGCTGCCTACGTATCCACCGAGGAATCAGGTCAAGCGTAGTTCGCACGTATATTAAAGGAAAGGTTGCAAACTAGGTTGTCTAACCTAATATTGTCTTTCAATGTCTTCTTGACTGATAGCTTTCATGCTTGTGTCATTGTCTATAGACTATTTCAATTTCTTCTAAGTGTAATTTTGTTTTGTTCTCTAGTTTTCTTTGTTACTCTCTCGAGACATATGTTGTCTATTCGTTCATCTTATGTCATAATCATAGAGTTGGCAGATTTGATAAGTAAAGTAGAAAATAACAATAATAGATGATTAAGGAAAATCCAAAATGCATTCATAGTTTTTTGCGATTTAAGCTTCCAAAAGATGAAGCAAAGCAAGCAAAAGTTTTAGGCATGATTCAAGCCTCAATTTAAAAAACAAGTTCACTACATGTTCAAACTACCAAGACTCCCGGCCAATCAGGGACGGAGTCCAAGTCCAATTCTTCAGAGTCTCTCCTAGTTCGGCACCCCGTATGGTCGATGTCTCGGTATTGTGAGTAGTTGTAGCAGTAATCTTCATGTGTGTTTGTCTTTGGATTGTTCCCACGGGAGCGACAAAATTTGATGACATGCCCTGATGAGTCGTGAAATTACGCGATATTCGACACCAACTCCTTAAGTTTTTGTGACTCTTTAAGCACTTTTGTTGTTACTCTTTGTGTTTTTATGTTGTTTTGTAGGAAAAGATGCCCGGAGAGCATAAAAGAGCAAAATGGACCAAAATGGAACAAAATAGAGCAAAACAAGCCAAGTAGCTGAAATGAGTGATCGGAAGAAACCAAGTGAAAAGAAAGTCAAAAAGAGGCCAAACTGGACATTTTTGCAAAACTGTCAAAACTGGACAGTTTTGCAAAAACGGGACAGATTTGCAAAACTGTCAAAAGTGGACAGTTTTGCAAAAAACGGGCAGAATTGCAAAAACAGAAATATGGGGGCAGATTTTGACATTTTTTGGACTTGGAAAAATTGGGAGTGCTACAAAAGAGAGGCTAGGGCAAAACATTATCATCTTTTGCCATTTTGCAAGCTTGGAGACTAGGGTTCATCTACACCACACTTTGGGGTTGAAGATTTGGTTGAACATTTCTTAAACCTTTAATTCATTTCTTCAATCTCTTGCTTTGTATTGTATATCTAAGTATGTAGTGTTTACTTACTTCACTTGAATCTTGTTTATGGAAATATTCTAGGATTAAAGTGTTGGATGAAACTCTTGTTATGCTTATGTATTGAATGATTTTTATTTCTAATGAAGTGGGTTTATTGTTTCTCTATTAACTCTTCATGCTTAAATGTCTCTTAATGGTTGCAAACATTATTTGTGCCTAAGTACTTTTACTTTGCTTGAGAAAGAAAGTGGAAGTTAGGAAAAGAGTTAGATAGCAAGGATTTGGGTCATTAAACCCATCTAATAACTTGAGCTAGAGATAGGATAATTAACTTGAGGTTGAATTGATTGTGTTTAACATCACACTCTAAGGCTTGAGAAAGCTTAGAGTGAAATTCATTGATTTGGTTGGAAGACTTTCAATGAGATTTTAGATATCATTATCTATTGACATAAACCCGCTCTTAGTTGTAAAATTGTAAAATACGTTGGATCGCTACTTGAGTGTAATCTCCTATTATCCATGCTTGTGGCCATTGATCATTTTACTCGCTTTCTAGGTTAGTTTATATTTTTGCATTAGTTATAATTTTTTCCAAAAATCAAAATATCATTTATCGTTTGGCTTTAGCGTAGTTGGTGAAAGTTCCTTACTTTCTTAATCGCCTAGCATATTGTTCCCTGTGGGATCGACCCCGACTCATAGTTGGGTAAATATATTGCATACGACCGTGTACACTTTCTCTTTGAGGAGTGTATTTGGACGTTATCATGCCCCTTTCTAATTGACACACTGGATTCTTTCAAATCTTGGCATCTTCGTGAGCAGGTAAAGGATTGTTGACCACATTGGGCTTAGCTTCAGCAAGCTGGATCGCTCCTTCTTTGATCAAGGCTTCGATTTTGTTTTTAAGACCAAAGCAATCCTCAGTGTCGTGCCTAGCTGTTGCACCTTATTTTTACCAAGGCTAAACAAAGCACAACTTATGGAGCTCTGAAATAATTAATTATGTACAGAGTCGCCACCTAGCATTTAAGGTATACTAGGGTACGTATAAATTATTAATATATGTAGCTTAACATGGTCTACGAAAATAAGTGAGATTCTAGGTAAGGGTTCAAATTATTCCGAAGGGAAGGTGTTAGGCATCCTTCAGAATCCACAAATGTGGTTCCCGGCTGGACCAATTTAACTATTCGAGGGTTGTGTAAAAAGGCTTGATTATTACTTACAAAAATTAGTAGAATTTAGACTAAAGAATAACTAATATGACTATTCACATAAATAATCGTGCAATATGTATTTTTTACATATGTGATATAATAATTACTTTTTTAAAAAAAGGTTATGTGCAACTTAGAAACTTGGGTATGTGACAAAGGTATAAAAAGAAAATGGACATGAAATTATTTTGCACTCGAAGTGAGTTAACTAATTTAACTAGTTAAGTATGTACGCCTAATCAATTAATTATGAGAGTACATTCTAAAGCCTAAATATTGAGGCAAATCACCCTATTTATTCACTTAAGTGTGCTAAGCTATTGAATTAAAACTCTAGCGAAACATGATAACTATAAGAATATTAGCTACAAAAATAATAACTGCCTAAAATTAATTTGTCTAAAACACATAAAATTTAAATCACCTAAGCAGATCATAAATAAATACAACCAACCTACACCCTAAAAAGTAAAGTTTCACTATATTTTATGCTTGCATAATTTAAGAATGTAAAAGAAAATATAAACAAAGAATTTAAGAAGCTATTTGAACTTCTTTTGAGTGTCATCTTCAAAAAGTAACTCCGGATACCTGCGTGAGACTTAATAAAAATGTTAGTAAGAAAATAAATAACTCTTGGATGAATTAAAGAAATAATGAATAAACTTAAAATAAAAAAAACCCGTCTTTGTACATGGAAGGCCTTAGAAATCGACGAAAATTTCTTCATCGGCCATTTGGGTTTAGTATTCGCCCAAATGAATTTAACTAAATGCGATAAAAAAAAAAGGTAACAATACCATTTATTGCCAAAAGTATTTTTTCAGGCACAAAGCCAACATTTATTTAGTAAAAGAAATGTAAAATCAGTCCGAATACCGATAGTAACAGCGGGCAGTAGCAACGTAACAAACCAACAGAAACCAAGCCAAATTATCAAAAGAGGAACAATTTATATAGGCAAAAAAAATGGAGACAATTAGCATCAGTAATAGAGGTCACCGGAGTTCGTAATAAAATGACGGGAAGTTGTACGAAACCAGTCCAACAATAGGAATCAAATTGATACATATACGAAAATAATATATAAAAAAAACACAGAATATGGGAGGGGCTGTTTGGGGTCTTTTTGGTTTGTGGTGAGTTTCTGCCGGAGCTCCGACGGAGGGAGTTCGTCGGGATTGGCTTGGCAGTGGAGAGTGGTGTTGCGGAGGGAGTAGAGGGTGACAAAGTGGCGGGGCAATGGTGGTGTTTGGGGTGTGACGGGAGTGGAGTTCGTGGTGGTGATGTGGTTTGAGTTCACCGGAGCTCAGAGCTCCGGTGTGAAGAGTGGGTGGCGGCTGTGGTTGAAGAGGAGAGGGAAAAATGTTTAGGGTTTCTTAGAAGAGAGAGAGGGGATGGACAAAATCTGAAAATGTGCTTGTGTGTTGTGCAAATATGTGTTGGATTTTTGCTCTTCCCACGAGCTTTATGTCAAAGTAAGGAATATTACAATGGTTTGCAAATGCTCATTTTAATAGAATAAGCACTGTACAATAATGTGGCACCAATCTGATGCATATGGGCTAGATTTTAATATTGTCCTCCCCTTTCTTTTATATCTATATAATAATAATCCCACCAATTGACATATTGCTCTTCCACCTTTCACGTGCAACTTTGCATTCCAAGGAATATGACTCATTACAATATGAATACATAATACTACTAATTTAATTTGCTTCATCCATGAGGTACTACCATAGTTGCTTCCACGTTTCCAATGCACATGGGCATGTCCCCTCAATTTATCCATTAATTCCCAACCAATTTATTTACTTCCACTATAATGTCCCCACTTAAATCAACTATAATGTCCCAACCATGTGCAAAATAATGATTCTTGGAAAATAACAATAAATTGAGAAAATTCCTAAAATAAGAATAATCATCAATAAATTGTTAAAAAAATGTAAAAATGTGTAAAAATGTATTTCGTGCTCTTTAACGAATCAAGGCCCCCCAAAACGTTAATTTTAAGCACGTCGAGCCAAAATTAGGTGTCAACAACTTGTCCCCCTTATGTGAGTTCTTATGATAACGATGTCATACCTCATTTTAACCGGGTTAAAGTAGAGTACAACATATTGGTGATTCCTCTTTTTATTTTTATTTTAAGGAGTCGCCACCTAATTATTTATGGTGAATTAGGACACCTAAAGTTTATTAAAGTCATGTTTAAAGTTAACTGTGCTTAAGGTCTGCGAAACTTAAGATTCTAGGTAAGGGTTCAATTAGTCTAAAGGGAAGGTATTAGGCATCCTTTAAGACCCATTAACAATGGTTAACCGACCGGACTTATGTTATTAAATTAAGGCTAAAATATAGATGTAAATATTAATATAGATGTAAATATTTAAATATTTAAGAAAATACCTCGTAAGTATTGCTAAAATTATTTAAAGTAAAACTTGTAGAAAATAATAGTTGCATAAAAGAGTTTAGTTACAAATGAACTAAAAGAAACAGGATGTGTAATGTTTATATGTTTTGGAGAAAATGACTAACAAATTTAAAAGAGTTATTTAATAAAATTTTATAGAAAGACTATTAGCTCAACGTATATTGTGCGAAGGTTGTTTTAAGCAAATATGTATTTCAAGTGTTGGACAGGAACTAAAGTGAAAAAGTTATCCGTTGAAACTAATTTGCTTTTTATTTCTTAGAATAAGCTAACGTTAGTGTAAGATTTGTGACGTTTTAAACTTCTAAAATAGTAAGCATAAATTATGATTCCCTTAGCCAAAAGATGTAGTCATGCTATTTTGAAAATCAATTACTCAAATAAATGTTATAGATACTATAAATAGTTTTAAAAATAGAAGTGAATGTAATTTGTGGAATTAACTACCCATTACTAAACTAAAACCCTTAATGTTACTAAAGTTTATCTTAATTAACAAGAACAAATGTTAGTCATACAATACATGTTAAATATGCACACAGAAATAAAAATAGAGGGATAGATATAATGTAAATGGGCTTGGCCCATTTGAATTGCTGTGATCCGTTTGCAGCTGGGCTTCGGCCCAGTAACAGTTTTTTATATGTGTTGTTGCTGTTGTCACGCCTATTGGGCTTCGGCCCAGATTTTTATTTCCTTGTTTGGCTGCGGATTGGCTGCTACTATGTGGGGGTGACTCGAGAGGAGTTGTGTTGGGCTTTAGCCCAACGCCAAGTGCGGAAGGAGACGACGAGTCGCTTGGACTCGTATGCGAGACGTCATGCATAAAAATGGAAAGAAAAGGATTAGTATACGATCAATGGATAATGTTAAACATGTAAGATATAAACTCAAAAAAATCAGCAGAGCATATATATTCTATGTATATTTGAAGTGCACCTTATGTATACATAGGTATACAACCTCACTGCCTTAACAAAATTGAAACAATTGTAGGTGCACGGAAAATATTCTAACCAGCTGATTACGCTAAACACATAAAACTCAATTATAGACATTTCGAAACAGTAGCAGCTAGGCTCCACACTACATTCTCATCAAATGAAAGTATCTGTTTCCTTTTAAAACCAGTGGTTCACATAGTATAGTATTGACATCATATTATAGCAGCTAAATGCAACAAGTATCATCAAGGCATCATTAGGCAATTAAATCCTAAACTGCAGCATTTTATTAATGCTATCATGTAGAATCAAAATGTGACAGGATTCAGCCCAAACAATTACACCTATTCTCACCAAAATGCCTCATTTTAATGCAGAAACTGTTTGCCTCAAAATGCAGTGACAGCTTATCTCAAATGCGGTAGCAGTATCTTATCATAATGCAGCAGTTGCCCTTTGAGTATGGTAACTCAAGTGCGCAGCCATTCCATCAGGCAAGTGTGTACAACAATCAAGGGTTAAAACCTCACCCATTTAATTGTTCTTAAACATATTTGTGTGGTCTTAAGTGTTTACCAAATTTCAATGATCATTTTAGGTTCAGTGTGAGCTCAAGCTTAGCCAATCAAACAAGATCATATTTAAATGAATTCCACAGCTGGTTAATCAAGGTTCACTCATTGTCTTTCTTCACCTTAATTCCTACATTGCTAAACAAGAACAACCTAATCACAGATTATACAAACCAGATTATAATACTACTAACAATATTATCAAGCTACTTAAACAAATTAAACTTTAGACTGAACATATAAGAGCAAATACAGGAAACACTTAAACAAACTGATTCATATACTAAATCTTCATCAGCATTATCTAAAGACTAATCAGAAACCTAGAGCTAAGTTACACTTAATAGCTATACCAAACCAAATACATGATAACACATACTCATTAACCAACACTTATTCCCCACTGATTTAGATGTTCTATTCCTCCAATCTGTCTCCTAGTTTTCAGTTCATTTTAGGCCTTTATAACATACCCAGGAAGAGAGAGCACTTAACTAATTTTATACAAACACAAGAAGGCAACATCATGCATGAAAACCACAGCAAATATATTTCATTCAAGGCAGGGAAATGCTAAATCACAGTGAGGAAACAACAACCTCAGCAAATTGAAACTTCCTTCTTTTAATTACAAAATCCAGCAAACAGGGGACAGATTAATAACTCATATACGTACTAGGTATATCTAGTATATTCTATATATGCACATTCATATGGAACATAGAAGCAATCTGTTAACCACTCTTAATTAATCAGTAACTGATTATAATTAGTGTATTGACGATTTCCAAGCAAACAACAAGAAAAGGGATTAAACAAGTGCAATAGCCCAATAATGTATCCAAGTAACAAAAGAAATGAATAAAGTAGGCCCAAAAATAAATGGAGGAATTTCAGCTTGGTCACAGGCAGAGACAGCTTAAAACAATGTGAAGCGAGAAGAGATAAGATGTGATCTAAGGAAATCAGGTTTTCAAAGCTGAGGGCAGTGTAATGCGAGCAGTGCAAGATCAGTATTTTGGTTCATGATAAACATTTTATTCACAACTATGAAGAAGGCATAGATGGATATGATTCATGAGCACATTTTAAGCTAAGGTGACATGGGACATGGGAATGCAAAGGCAAACATGAGGTAATGACAAACATGGTAAATGGAGATGTCTGGTATCCCTTTCGGCAAACAGAACAGTATCAAGGGAGTGCTAACTTATCTAAACACAATTTCACTCATTGAGTTTACGCCTGAATTATAGTGGATGAATAGTCAAGATGTCACATACCATCACATTTATATGCTGGGATAAGAACCATTCTAGTTTGGACTAGGAAAAATTAAGATATCAAACTTATTTCAAACATGTGCAGGCTGCTAGATCAAGCTGACAGGCTTCAGAGATTGGACAAGCAAATTGTGGATTTCATGGATTCGATAAATTACTATAATGCAGGGGTTTTAAACAGAATCCAAGTGTGACAGCAAACAACGATTAAGAAGCTTTTAGAACATGTACATACAAAAGGTGACCCCAGGCAATCTGTAAACCAAATCAAAGCCAGGCAAATAATATGTAGAATCAATATGCATGACACGCAAGTCCTGAGATTCAACAGAATTGAAGCAGTTTAAGGTGCACCATAAGAACTGAAGCAGCTTAAAGTGCAACATAAAAAAACAACAATAAAGAACATACAAACAGACCAGTATTCAGCAGCCTATTTCGCATGATCTAAACAAATTAGGTGTTACTAAAGAACTTGTCCTAAAAGAATCAAAGAGCATCCATAAGTTCCTGCTGAGTTTTTGACCTCCAAAGAAATACTTAGTCCCACAAACGTACATTCCTCAAATGGAGATTATTTAACACACACCATATGATCTGTTTTTATGGCAAAGGGAATCCTAGATCCTAGCTTAAAATATTACTGGAAAGCATCATACAATTCAAAGTAACAACACAAGTGGTTAACAGCAGCCTAACACAGAAGGAGGATTTAAGACTAAATGAGGCCAATAGACATGCTATATAGTCATTTCACTATATCTAAACCAAACAGAGAAATCCTTATTTGAACTTCATATACTAGACAAGTATCGACAAGGGAAATGCTCGACGTCTCTTCCCATAATACATCAACACGACAGATATCAAAATATCGACACAAGCATCAGATATTCAACATTAACATGCTCCGAAGGCCTGATTTTACACTAGAGAACTCTAATTCATGCTTTTACTTCAAACGAGCGTGAGAGACAGAAGGGTGAGGGTGGAGAGAGGAGAAAGGAAAGAGAAAGGGGATTAGGGTTTAGGTTAAAGAGGATAAGGGAATTAATTTAGGTAGTGGGCCGGGTCGGGTAAGGTATGGGCTGGACCGGGTATTGTGTTTGGACTGATATAATGTGGGTTGGGTATTAAAATGTGGGTTGTTTATTTGGATAGGGAAGTAATATTGTATTTGTATTTTGGGTCATTAGTTTGGCTGAAAATTGTTGATCCTTCCTCCTCTATTTATTTATTTTTTTGGGATTCTAATTTAATAATTAGTACACTATATACTATGTGGAGACAATTAATAATTAATGTGTAGAAAAATAAAGATTTTACAAAGTGTTGTCTTGTAATTAAATTAACGATTCCAAACCCGAAAATGAAACAATGACGAACATTTAAAATTTGTGATAAAGTAATGCCCGTAATGTTAAAAATAAAAGTAACGAAAATAATAGTAGTGAAATAAAATAGAATAGTAAAAATAAAGTATTTAGCTCGTCAATAAATTTAGAAGCTCTAGTAAGTAAATATTAAAATAAAGGAGGGACAAAATTGGGTGTCAACAAACGACGAAGGATATGTTTTTCAATGACAACGATGATGTCAAAAGTGAGAATATCATTATGATAACTATGATGAGAATGACTCCATTCTTAAAGGTTCTAAGTTTATGATTCCAACGACGATATAAGAATGTTGAGTTATTTACTGATTTCTCAATTCATTCATGGATGATGACTAATTTCTTTTAAGATTCCAAAACTACATGGCTTGATGCCTTATGAGATTTACAATCCTATTCTATGTTTTCTCTTAATTCTATTCTTCATCGATAGTCTCACCTTAAAATAATTGTTCCTTCAAGGTGAGACAAAGCGACGATGAGTATTCCATAATATAATCGGAGGCTACCGACCTTACGTCACTCCGATACAGTTGTGGCTTTTGATTGGGCTCTTATGCATGCTTTATATATATATATATATATATATATATATATATATATATATATATATATATATATATATATATATATGTATGTATGTATGTATGTATGTATGTATGTATGTATGTATGTATTTTCTCACACCGCGTTGCGCTATAGTCGATCGGGCAAGCACGTAGATGTGCACACCACTGCAGTGGGCATGTTATGATATTGCCCCGGACGCGGGAGGCCTGGACGCAGGCTAATGATGATAACACAGAGCCTTGATGACCGGGCATGATATTATATATGACACCGCGCCTTAATGACCGGGCATGTTACTATGTATATGTATAAAAAAATGTTTTTTTTAAAAGGCTAAGCATGTATGACATCCGCCGTACGAGGCATTCAGATGTACAGGTTATCTCTCTTATCTCTTGTTACGTTTCATATCTATGATATGTTGTTACTCATGCCTTACATACTCAGTACATTATTCGTACTGACGCCCCTTCTTGTGGGCGCTGCGTTTCATGCCACGCAGGTGTATACAGATGAGTAGAGGATATTGCTAGAAGATGTTCCAGCGGGATTGGCGAGCTCCATTTCTTTCCGGAGTGTTTCTGAGTCAGAGTATGTGTGTTATGGTATATTGATTTATGTTAGAGACTTTGCAGATAGAGTCATGTATACAGTATGCCAGTCTATGAAAGACGAAAAGAATGTTTTCGAAAAGCTTCCATTAAGCATTTCATTTCATGACTTAAGAGTCCTGTGAGATTTAAGAGTATAACGAGAACCAGCGGGTTCGCTCGGCTCTAAGTAAGGGTCGGGTGCCCATCATGCCCTATCAGGATTTGGGGTGTGACATGCTACTCGCAGGTGCTGCATGCACAACATGCTGCAGCAATTGCTACTCGCAGATGCTGCGTGCACAACATGCTGCAGCAAGTGCTACTAGCATGTGCTGCCAGAAAGTGCTGCTTGTTCTATTTTTGCTCTATTTTGCTCCGTTATGCTCTCCGGGCATCTTTATCCTACAAAACAACATAAATACACAAAAAGTAACAATAAAAGTGCTTGAAGAGTTACAAAAGCTTAGTAAATTAGCATCGAATATCCCGTAATTTCACAGCACAATAGTGCGTCAAATGGCCTATTTTCTGTTACACCTCGGAAAATTTTCCGTTCATGCACAGTGAATAGACTATCGAAGGGCACGACGTATATGATGTTTCGATAAGTAATAAATAATATTTGACGATCCTAATTGAGATTTCAAAGACATTCGAGGTAGGAGAAGAAAGTTTGCCAAGAAAGGCAAGGTATACGCTATGCATTAGGAAGGATGTACGAGTGACGAGTTAGTGATGACTTGATGATGTCTTGGAGAAGAGTTATAACATCCCTTGGATTGCTAATGAGGTGTTAAACAAGTGTTAAGAAGGTTCCATAAGGATTGGAGATCAAACGAGTCGACGAGAACGAATTCCGGAAAGTTAGGCAACATACGGACCGTATAAAACATACTGGCCGTATGTTAGGCCGTATTTTCTGCCCAGAATAGGGACCTTCACTGAACCAAACATACGGTTGATAACGTCCAAATCCACTCCTCAAAGAGAAAGTGTACACGGTCGTATGCAATATAATTTATCCAACTATGAGTCGGGGTCGATCCCACAGGGAACAATATACTAGGCGATTAAGAAAGTAAGAAACTTTCACTTACCAAGCTAAGTCAAACGATAGATAATATTTTGGTTTTTTTTTGAGAAAATTATAACTAATGCGGAAATGTAAACTAACCTAGAAAGCAAGTAAAATGATCAATGGCCACAAGCATGGATACAAGGGAAATTACTCTCAAGTAACGATTCAATGTATTTTACAATTTTACAACTAAGAGCGGGTTTATGTTAATAGATAATGGTTTCTAAAATCTCATTGAAAGTCTTCCAACCAAATCAATGAATTTCACTCTAAGCTTTTCCAAGCCTTAGAGTGTGATATCAAGCACAACCAATTGAATCTTAAGTAACTTTCCTATTCCTAGCTCAAGTTATTAGATGAGGGTTATGCCCCAAATTCTTGCTATTAACTCTTTTCCTAACCTCTACTTTCTTTTCCAAGCAAAGTATAAGTATTTAGGCACAAATAATGTTGTACACCATTAAAGGACGTTAAAGCTTGAAGAGTTAATAGACACTACAACAAAGTATAGAATTAGCAACAATCTTTTAGCCACAACAATGATATTGTTGCTAAATATTAAGAAATGGCAACAACTTTAGTTAGTTGTTGCTATATCATAGACCTTTTAGCCACAATTATTTTTGTTGGCAAATATTTAAATTTTGTTACCATATTTTATAATTAATATAATAAATAAAAATAAAAATAAAAATAAATCGACAACAACTTTTTAGCAACCACCATGGTACTGTTGGCTAAAGTCAGTAAATGGCAACAACTTTATTTCAGTTGTTGCCATATCATCAAGCTTTCAACAACGATTTTTCCTTGTTACCAAGCAATTTAGATTTTTGTTGCCATAACTTACAGTTAATATAATTAACTTAAAATATAAATAGAATTGGCAACAACAAAATTTTATTGTTGGTAATACTATTAATTTTCTCAACAACTTAAGTGCATTGTGGCCTAAATTTTTTATTTTTCCGCCAAAACCAAACGTGGCAAACTTTTTCCCCTAAAATCCTTAGCGCTCTTTTCTAGTTTTTATTCTACCTAGGTTTTCTTTTTTTATTGTTGAAACTGAATCCTAAAATCCTTAGCGCTCTTTTCCAGTTTTTATTCTACCCAAATTTTATTTTTTCTATTGTTGAAACTAAATCTTTCTCTGTTGGGTTTTGTTGCTGCTCAAAGAAAAAAGTTGTAAGTACTCTCTCATTTGCTCTTCAGCTTCAATTTTTATATTTGGTTTGATTTTAGTTTCCAGCAGCTTGTAACCCAAGGTTTTGTTGCTGCTGGGTTTTGGGGATTTTGATTTTCCTATTAGATTTTATCTACTTGTTTTCTCATCTTTGCATCTCTTGAAAAAGAATCTAATCTTTTTCAAGAAAGAGTACATTTATAGCAGAGTATGTGAAGGTTGTTTCTCTCTGTTTAAACCTTTGCTTCAGATCTCTCTCACTTGTTTAGTGAGGACTGACGACCTTCACTTCAAATTTCTCACTTGGTAATTAGCTAAAGTTTTTATCTTTTTCTGTTTCCATTTTTGTGCTTTACTGCAAAGTGTTTTGGTCTCTGTGTAGTACTGATCCAAAGTTTACTGTTCAGTTTCTTGTTGTTTGAGCTTTCATCTTTTTTGTATACCCATTTGTGTTATTAAATATGTGGATTCATAGGTATGATTTTATTAGCTGTGTATTTGTGAATTCTTGTTTCAAAGAGTTCGGTTGATTTTATTAATCTGTTAATTACTAGATGCAAGTTTTTGTCTTATCTTCTAAGTTGTTAGATTTTCCCTTTTTTGGACTTATTTTTAGTTTTCAGAGAGTAGTCAAAATTATGCTGATGTAGTATTTAGGAGTTAATAAATACATATTTAGGTCCTTTATGAATGTTCTAATGAATTTGCTGCTATTTTTGGTGCTTCATGATAACGTTGCTCATTTATCCATGTTTTAAATTACATGTTTAACTCCCGATTTCATGAGAAGTTCATCAATTAGTTGTTGCTTTTTTTAAGTTTTGGATCTGTTCGGTTTCTAAAATGTCTGGTGTATGTCGATTTTTTGTCCAATTTTTGGTTCTTCGAATATTTTATTCTTGTATGTAAATATTCATTGAATCCAAAGTAACACTTGAAAGTATTATGCTACTCTTATAATGAAATAAGGTCCGGGAAAAGGCCACACCCTCAAAGGGTGTGACATGAAATTCTTCTCGATATCTTTATCTCTCTATGTCCTCCTAGTTTGTGTCAACTTACTCCATAGTTGTAATCACTGGGTAAATAGAAAAGGTAAAACATTACATTAGATAGTTCGCATTACTTAAGACTTCAGCTCAATGAAGATAATGCTATTTTTTTCTTATATTTCATTGTAGGTAAGTATATGATGGATAAGAATTGGATACTTATTAAGAATAGGAGATTACCAGAATACTTGACCGGTATGGAACAATTTTTAAACTATGCATTTTCCAATCCTGAGGTTGGTGTAACAATCCAGTGTCCGTGCATTAAATGTAACAATGTGCTTTGGAAAATGAGAGAAGAAGTGGAGTTAGATTTACTTAAATGGGGAATAGATCCAACATATGATAGGTGGATTTTTCATGGTGAGTCAGATTCATCTTCGGATGATGAAATAAATTCTGGTGCAGATTCAGATTTAGGCAATGACGATGCTTCCACTTTTGAAATGTTACATGACATGTATCGTGGTTTTCCTTCTAATAATTATGAGTTTGATGAGACCAATGAGTCTAGAAACGAAGAGCCTAACACAGAAGCAAAGAGTTTTTATAGTTTATTAAAGGACACAAAGCAAAAGTTATATCCAGATTGTCAAAAGTTCTCGAAACTCTCTTTTGTAATGCGCCTTTTTCAAATGAAGTGTCTGCATGGGTGGAGTAATACTTCGTTTGACTCATTGTTGAAATTATTGGGTGACACTTTTCCGAAAGAAAATGTGCTCTCTAATTCTATTTATGAAGTTCAAAAGATCATTAAAGATTTGGGTTTAGATTATGTAAAGATAGATGCATGTGTTAATAATTGCATCTTATATAAAAAGGAATATGCAGATCTTGAGCAATGCCCTAAATGTGGTGAGAAACGATGGATAGTAAGGAAAGAAAAAGATACTAATGATGAGGTTGCTTCAAGAAATTTGACTAAGAAAAATAAAGGAATTTCTAGAAATATTCTTCGATACTTTCCTTTGATACCACGATTACAACAGTTGTATATGACAAAACAAATGGCCGAAGATATGAGGTGGCATAAAAATAAGCGAGTTGAGGATGGAGTACTAAGGCATCCATCTGACTGATTAGTGTGGAAAACTTTTGATGAAGAATACTTTTGCTTTAGATCCACGTAGTGTAAGGGTTGGACTTGCTTCAGATGGTTTTAATCCGTTTGGTTCTATGAGTAATGCTTATAGCATGTGGCCAGTAGTCTTGATTCCATATAATCTTCCCCTGTGGCTATGCATGAAACAATCTAATATTTTGTTGTCCTTACTTATACCTGGCCCAAAAGGCCCTGGTATGAATATTGACGTGTTCCTCCAACCTTTGGTTTATGATTTGAAAACCTTATGGGAGGGTGGAATCGATACTTATGATGCTTTTAGGAAACCAAAATTTTAAATTGCGTTGCTTCTTTGTTGTGGACAATTAATGACTTTCCAGCTTATGGTATTTTGTCTGGTTGGAGCACTAAAGGTAAATTAGCTTGTCCTGTTTGTCATGTACATACTTGTTCCATTTACTTGAAACATGGTCAAAGCTTTGCTATATGGGTCATCGTAGGTTCTTGGAGAAAAATCATTCTTATCGTCGGAATAAAAGTTCTTTTGATAACACAAGGGAAGAAAGACTTGCACCAGAAGCTTTGAGTGGAGATGATGTTCTTTCACAACTAAATACATCCTCACAAGGGTCAATCGACTACAATGCAAGAAAAAGAAAACGAGATGTTGGAAGACCTGACAACTGGAAGAAGAAAAGTATATTTTTTGAACTTCCATATTGGAGGACTGTATTATTGAGACATAATTTGGACGTAATGCATATTGAAAAAAAATATTAGTGAAAGTGTGATTGGAACACTGTTAGATATTGAAGGAAAAACAAAGGACACATTGAAATCTCGATTGGACATACAAGAGATGAGAATAAAAAAGCCACTCCATCCAATAAAAAGTGGGGATAAGTATATACTTCCTCCGGCAAGTTATACAATGTCTAAAACTGAGAAGCTTCAGTTTTGTCAGCTTATCAAAGAAGTCAATTTTCCTGATGCTTATGCTTCTAACATTAGTTGTTGTGTCAAGGAAGCTAGAGTTTTTGGACTTAAAAGTCATGACCACCATGTTCTTTTTCAGCGTATTTTTCCACTTATCATCAAAGGGATTTTGCCAAGAGATGTTTATGATCCATTAATTGAATTGTCATTGTTCTTTAGTGATTTGTGTGCTAAAGAGTTGCATGTAGAAAAGTTAGATCAACTAGATAAAAGTATACAGATGACAATCTGTAAGTTAGAACGTGTGTTCCTGCCGACCTTTTTTGATGTTATGATTCACTTGGCAATTCATTTGGCAAACGAGGCGAAGTTGGCTGGTCCCGTTCAATATCGATGGATGTATTACATCGAAAGGTTTAGATTCTTACTCCTCTGAAGCTTTCTTTTAATTTAAATATGTTAAAAAACTGATATATGTTTACTCACTGATATATGTTTACTCTATAGATATTTGCACACATTAAAAAATTATGTACGCAACAAATCTCATTCAGAAGGATTAATTGTTGAAGGCTATCTTGCAGAGGAGTGCATGACATTCTGTTCTAAATATTTAACAGATATAGAGACCAAGGAAAATCGCCCGGATAGAAACTTTAATTCTTCCAATATAGATCCCAACGGGTTATCCATATTCAATTGTCCTGGTAAGCCATTACTAGGGGGTTCCTGGGAAGAATTGAGTGCTCTTGAAATAAAACAAGCTCATTTTTAAATCCTCCAAAATTGTGAGGAAGTCCGTCCTTGAACTGAGTAAGATACCTTTCACTTAGTTTACTTCCTTTTCTTCTTATGAACCTCTCAACAACTATGTTCTAATGTTTTTTTCTTCTTTTTTCTTTTAAAAAAAAATCATAATCCATAGGGAACATCTAGAAATATTAACAAAGGAGAACAATAGAAATGTTGCCAAGAGGCACAAGGAGGAATTTCCTTTGTGGTTTGAAGAAAAGGTAAATAATATCATTTGAAGCTAGTTTATCTTTATTTAGGACAATTTGTGAATTTTACTTTCAAAGTAGTATTAATGTTTGAGTTTGTAATTAACATAATATAGGTGGTACAGTTAAAAGAGAATGGTGATGGACGAATAACTGATGAATTACTAGCTTTGGCAAGAGGTCCGGATCCTCGTGTTTATTGTCATAATGGTTATACCTTGAATGGCTTTAGGTTCCGAACAATGGAATCTGAGTTATGTTTAAAAACGCAAAATAGTGGTGTGGTTGTAAAGAGTGATGACCATACGGAAAATGCTAATTATTTTGGAAAGATCAGAAAGATTTTAAAGATACCTTACATAAGCAATAATTCTGTCGTATTATTTCAATGTGACTGGTTTGAGGTTCCGTCTCAAGGTCGAAGTCAAACTAGAGATTACAAAAGGGACGAATATGGACTCATATGTGTAGATGTGACACAGATCCATTACACAAATGATCCATTCATTCTAGGCTCGCAAGCTCAATCTGTGTATTATCTTAAACATGGTCAAAATGAGAAATGGCATGCAGTGGTAAAGGTCAGACCACGAAATCTGTACGATGTACCTGAACAAGAAAATGAAACAGAGTTGATAACGTTCAAATCCACCCTATTAATTAGAATGAGCACGGTCGTATGCAAATATAATTTACCCAACTATGAGTCGGGGTCGAATCCCACAGAGAACAATATATAGGCGATTAGCAAAGTAAGGAATTTTCACTTTCTACACTAAGCCAAACACTTGATAATATTTTGGTTTTTGGAGAAAATTATAGCTAATGCAAAAATGTAAACTAACCTAGAAAGCAAGTAAAATGATCAATGACCACAAGCATGGATACAAGGGAAACTACGCTCAAGTAACGATCCAATGTACTTCATGATTTACAAATAATGGTGAGTTTATATTACTTAGCCTCAGATAATGACTCTAAATTAGCTTCTTCCGAAGACTAACTAGACTACCTAATTGAATATCCCTAAAGCAATTAGGAGCATTAAGAACACCCGAATATGGCTACAAGTGGTGTCGTCTATCCCTAGGTCGATTTCCATTAGATGAGGGTTAACGCCCCAAATTCTTGTTAATTAATCTTTCCCAATCCCGAGTTTGCCTCTTCCAAGTTTAAACCGAAATAAATGGGAAAGTCTTAGGGTTAGCTACTCCCTTAAGAATCATTCAAAATGAGATTAATTAAAGAAACAATAACTCACTTCATTAGAAATAAAATCATTCAACACATAAGCAAAACAAGAGATTCAATCCAAACTTTAATCAAGAATATTTCCATAAACGAGATTCAAGTATTGAAATGAAATATTACACACATAAATATTCAATAAATAGCAAGAGATGAAGAAAAGGGTAAAGAATTTCTCATTGGGTGCCTCCAAATCTTCTCTTCCAAGGTGTTGGTGATGAAACCCTAGCCTCCAATTTTTGTGTTATGCCAAAAGATGAAAATGTTTTGCCCCCTAGTCTTCCTTTTATGTTTCCCAATTTTTCCAAGTCCAAAAAATGACAAAATATGCCCCAGATTTTCGTTTTTGCAGTTCTGCCCGTTTTTTGCAAATCTGTCCCGTTTTTGCAAAACTGTCCAAAGTGGACAGTTTTGCAAAACTGTGCAGTTTTGTCCAATTTGACCTCTTTTTGACTTTATTTTCACTTGGTTTCTTCCGATCACTTCTAAATCACATAAACCTGTAAAATAGATGTAAATGATATTAAATGCACTATTTTCTCAAGCAAACATAGCAAAAATATAAGATTAAAGAAGAGATAAGTTGGTACAATACCAACTTATCAAGAGCCTTATCAACTAATTGTCTTGGTTGAAAGGGGAGAAGCAAGTCTTCAAGTAGAGTCGGACAATGATTTCATTACAATACAAAGAGAAGACATTGACGGAGTGAGTGTTGAAGCACCTTCTCTCAATAACGAGGAGGAAATAGACCTAGAAGCTATAGATGAATCTGATCATGATAAAGGAGATGACTTCAGTGATTCTGCAACAGATGAAGAATATCTTTCTGAAGATGAACATGATGCAAATGAGGATGATGATTGGTTGTGATTTTCAGCTATTGCAAGACAACTTTGGTTATTACAATCACTTTCTTTATAGGATTTCAGTTCTTCCATCATCTAGTCGCTCAATTAATTTAACCTGTCAACCAAGGTAACTATAACGTGAAACAAACTCCTTCCGTTGTCTGTTTACAATACTTTACATTTTAAATATATGTCTTGTAGAATATGTGCATTAACAGGTTTCCATCAATGATCTTTTCTTTGTAATTTGTGTTTGTTTCTCTCATTTTCTGAGCATATCTCGTATATTTCCGAACATTTTGTTTCATTTACTTCTACTTTAGTTTTGAATAGTAAAATTCTTAGCTTGTTGCAGCCTATCATGATGACAAATGTGCTTATTTCTGATAGTACTGGACCTACTGATGTAATTTCACATCCAATATCAGGTAAATTACTTCATTTGTTAAAAATTATCCCTTTAAAATTTCTAACTTTTACATGTTTGTTTACTATACACCTAAATACTTTCATATACTTTTCAAGGAAAAAAGAGAAAGGGAAGGGGGAAGACAACAGGGTTTTCAATCCAAAAGAAACGCAAATACAGTGACAATGGCAAGTTGGAGGTGATTATCCCACCGGATCGAACAATAGCAGTAGGTCCTGGAGCTAATGATTTTGTTACCGAACTTTCGGTCAAAGTTTTTCAGCATGCTAGGCATGATGTCAAGAATTGGAAGAACGTTTCTAATCTAGCAAAAGATAGGATCATTGCGCATATGCTGGTAATTCACTTTATTTCTCTTAAAGTTTCTGATCTAGCCTACAAAATGTTAAGTCCTCATAACTGATAAATATATGTTCAAATGGTTGAGTATCTTACTGTATTAAGGTCACCAAAGTGTAAGTTATTATTGTTATAAGAAACTACTACAACAATTTTTGGCCTCGTCTTCACAACACCTATTAAGTTTTATTTCTTAATTACTTGCAGACAATCAAAGTTCTATTTTAAGTAAGCTCACTTAAGTTTTGTTTTGAGTGCAGGACACCTTTCAACTTCCAGACACACAACACATTCGGGATACTATCCTTGAAAGAGCTAATCATTTGTATCGATATCGTCGTAAAAGGCTCCATGATCATTTCAAGAAATTTGCTACAGAGGAGGAAAGATTACAGAACAAGCCAAAAGAGGTTAATGAAGTTGAATGGAAATTCTTGGTAGAATATTTCAACTCCGACGATTTTAAGGTAATTAGAAGTACATCAAAATTAAATAAATTTAACTGTGTAATATTTTTTTTTCTAATTTTCCTTGTTACACTTATATCAAAATACATTTATGGATTCATATTAAATGCAGAGAATGAGTGAAAGAAATAAAACTAATAAGGCAAAACAAGAATTAAATCATATTTGCGGCAGAAAATCCTTCCAGGCAATATCTTTTGAAAAGGTGAGATGTATACTTATTTTGGTGTCTTTTAATTATTCTTCATTAAATAACGTAATTTGTTTTTTTGTTTTTTTGTTAGAGAGATATAAATACTGGAAAAGAGCCAAACCTTCAGAAACTTTGGGAATTGACTCACACGAAAATGGGCGTTGGGTTAATGATGCATCGGCTGAACTGAATGTACATGCATAACTCTTATCTTTATTCCTAAAAGATAAGTCTATTGAAACAAATATTGATGCTAACGCTGGTATAACTTTTTTGCAGGATAAGTTGAAAGAAATTGTTGCTGAACAAATTCAAGATGTTGAAGAGGATACTGATGTAGATCCTATTATTAATGCTGCATTTGTGAGAATTATGGGAGAAACGTCAGGGTATTGTCGTGGTCAAGGATCGGGAATTAAGCGAACAGGTAGGAGATAGATGAATGGAGTTCTAGAGCAATTACAGGCACAACGAAAAGAGGTAGAAGAAGAACGTCGTAAACGAGAGAGTGTAGAATGCAAGCTAACTGAAGTAAAAAATCAGCTAGAAGAGGAGCGAAAAAATCGAGAAGTCATGGAAGCTCGTCTGGTACGTGACCAGAAAATGTTAAAAGGAGGAATCATGGCACTAGTATCTCATCTGCAAAGTTCCAAGGTATAGGTGTTAAAGGTTCAATTACTTGTTTTTGATCCTAAGAACATTTTGATTAAACTGCTGTGCTATGGTCAATAAAGTTGTCCTAGTTATTTTGATGTTATAAAGTAGTTTTTTCCTCAGTTCTAAATGTTTAAATCCCTTAGTTGTATTATATCTAACAGAATGGACTTCCGTCTGCAATTCTCAACATTATTGCTGATTCAAGTGATTCAGATGATGCAAGTCCTACAAGTCTTATGGATGACATCAGTGTAAGTAGCCTTATGATGCTTTTTAATACAAGAAGGGAATTTGAATCACTACTAATTTAGTACACTCTCTTGGAGTATGCATTTGCATATGTTGAATGGAAGTCCTGGAAGTTGTTAAGTCTTAATCTAGAAAATGTTAAATCAAGGGCATCTGGTTTTCTCTTTAGTAAGTGAACCTTAGCTGCGATGAAAATACTTTGAATATGTGTCAACATGTGGTATATTAATGGACTGTCTATTAATGGTCACCCTGAAACTTCAAATGTGGATATTTCAAATTGGCAAGTCGTGGAGATAATGTAGAATGGAGTTGTTTGGCTTCACTATTCTCTTTATATTGAGCTTGTGAAATAGGAAAGAGCATTGTTTCCTTTAGCTGCAGTTAAGGAATAGTTCACAGAATGAAAAAACCAGTTTGTGATAAATGCTTATCTTGGAAATCACTGATTATTCTGCTTCACTGTTTCTTGACATAATGTGCATTGTATGTGTTATTTTGGGCAAGCCATAATTTATGTGTTGCTGATGCATTAGGTGTGCCACAACTCTAGTGAATCTTCTCCTATGAAAGAATAGTGAACTATTTTACTGCTTCTATTATCAATTGAGGAAAACAAATGTTGATGGTTGCATAAACAAATTGAGATAAGGAAAATTGAGGATATGTTATCGGACAGATTTACTAGAATCGACTATAGCTGAATAGTTTCTCACTCTCGATGGTTGTATAAACTGGTTAAAAGTAGTTATGGCATATGCTATTTATTTACAAGTATGACTCTAAAAGCTGAATGGTTTGGCCTCTATTTACTTGCTTTCTACTTCCTGTTTGGTTTTCAAGTTGTTCAAATTTGAATCATGTTATTATTTGACATGCTTGAGGCTTAACTTTAATTTCTATGCATGAGACTTAACTTTTCACTTATCAAATAGCTTGTATTTCCTAAAGGAAGTCATAAAATCTCAACGCAATAATATTGTTCTGCAAGTTGGAACTTAAAATAGAGTGTTAGATTTTTACAACGGTAGTGGACATAAACTTGGTCTCCTTATATGATATTGGACAATCCATGAGCTAGCTTCTCATGTCGAATTAGGCCCAAGGGGCATTTGTTATCATAGAGTCAATAGAGGGAATATTACATTTCCAAACAAGTTATATGAGTACAGTTACATTACTCAAGCTGAAAGCTTACACACATTGCACTTGATCAAAACAAAAGCTTTCACACATTATTAAGGGATAATATAAAAAGTAAAGATATACAAATTGCAGAAATTATACTATTAATCACACTGTTTGTTTGTTATGCGAGTCAGATTTATAGCTCATAAGTCATGCCGACCCTTAGCAGCTTTGTCTGAGGAATTGCCATAACTTTCTCCCCTTGCCTGAAATTCTTGCGCAAGAAATTATATCCATAGTTGATAAAAGCTTTCTTCACGAACGACGAATCTTGTTTAGCCACCACCTCAGCTTCTGCCAATAGATAGAACACTCCTTGCTCCTTAGCTTTTTCCACAAACTGCATCTCTTCTTGTCCCGAACTTGGAGGCACCACTTGTATTCTACTCGATGAACGATTAGACTGGGCTTGAATAGAACCAGTTGTTGATGATATTCTAGAATCTACTTCTTGTTGTAGGACTTCCTCCATGTGGACCCTGGATGATCTTCCAGGCACTAATTGGCCAGATACTGGTTCAGTTTCTCTATCCACAACTTGTTCATGTGCTACAAGAATATAATGTTCTTGTCGGATGAACTTGTTTAATTGTTCCACCAGTTGGTTTTCAAAATCGTTTGTATCTCCGAGTTGATCTTTGTACCTTAATCTAACTACATATCTGAACACCTTGTATTCTCTAGGCTCAACATGCCGGAACAAGAAACGTTCTTGTAGTTCTACTTTACTTATAGGAATGGATTTAATCGACACGAGAACTATGACAGAGTGGACAGAGGGAATATTGGACACAAAATGAGGAAAAATAGGTGGAATCCCCTGTACTAGTTCGGAGTATAGTAGTCCTATGTCGGGTACTCTTTTGATGTCTGGATTATTGGCTAAGTCCCTAATGTAGTCACTCGAAACCTTGTTATTGAGCTCGAAATGGTATCAAAGTTTTTGAACGTAGTGCCAAGTTCCCATAATGATCACGAGCACGACCGAAAACGCCATGGGTAGATAACCACCTTGCATGAATTTTGTTAGCTGGGCAGAGAAATAGGTAGATTCAATGGATAAGTACACCACATAGAATAGGGTAATCCACCAGATCCTAGTCTTCCATATAACAAGCATTACTAATGTGACCATATGTGTGGTTACGATTTCAGCAATAACCACGGAAATACCATAAGTGTGTCCCAGTTTTTCTTTGGTTTTGAAGCTGAGAGTAACTAGAACACAAGCAACCATAAGGAAGTAATTGAGTTCAGGGATGTAAACTTGACCCTCATATTTTGCTGATGTGTGAACTACTTTCACCCTTGGGAAACAACCTAGACCTTGGGCCTGAGCCACAATAGAAAAGGTTCCCGATATCATAGCTTGACTTGCAATAATAGCTGCAGCAACAGCCACTACAAATGTTGGCCAGTAAAGTGGATCTGTAACAAAACCAATAATATATGGTGTTAAATTAATATCAGTATACTTATTATAGAGAGTTACTTGCAACTACTGTTTAGTTAACCCGGTTGTATAAGTAATGGTTTTACAACCTCAGTCTATAAAAAATTATATTCCTTGTTTATATGATGTTATGTTATACCATGAACATAGTACATATACCTTTAAAACGAGAAGATCAATGTGGTGCCAGATTACCAGAATGTGAAGATCAATGCGGAGTAGAGAAAAGATGTGTACATTACCATATGCACTGTGTTTCCATAATTTCTCCATGGTCAATGTTTTACAACTAAATTTTCCAAAGAAATTTCCGAAATTTTAACACGAAATCAGTCAACTACTAGGACTGATCTTCCAATAATATTAGTAATCATATATAGATTTTGTGTGTACTTTATAGAATCCTTTTATAAAAATGTACTTATATTTATCTTTTTTTTTAGGGTGAATGTGCTTAAACCAGCATTGATAGCAATATGATTCATGTCAGGCACAAGCTATCGGAGGAATATTTACCCTTGAATTAGAACTTAATGACCTTGTTTATATGATGTTTTGGTTCTTTTTATAATTAGTAAAACATACTTTTTTGGAATATTCAGTTGTTTACTCTAGTGCACTAGTTCTATGTATTGACCTTGCAAATATTCTATATATATATATATATATATATATATTTATTAATTTATGTGCATTCCTGAACATTTTATAAGAAAATGTGGATTGTGTATTTAGCAACTACTAATAAGTTGTTGCTAAAGTTGAATGTGATGACTAATATTATTGGCATTTACCACAATAATAGTTGTTGCTAAAAGTCTTCGTAACAGAATATTAACAGCCTTTCTGCCCACTTTTTGCTACTATTTATTTTGGGAAAAAAAATTAATTTTTGGCAACAATATTTTTGTTGCTAAATATTTGCATAAGCCACAACAATTCACTTTTAACCAACAAAATCTGATTTATGGCAATGAATTTTTTTGTTACGAAAGTTAGCTTTTGACAACAATATTTTTTGTTGTTGCATAAACTTTTTGCAACAGCATTTATAGCAACAACTTTTTTCTTGTGGCCAAAAGTACTTTTGGCAACAATATTGAATATATTGCAACAACAAATTTTGTTGCAAATTCTATACTTTGTTGTAGTGAGAGAAACAACAAACCCACTTCATTGGAAATAAAAATCATTCAATGCATAAGCATAACAATAGTTTCATCCAACACTTGATAATGAATAATATCATAAACAAGATTCAAGTGAAAGAAGAAAATACTACACACTTAAATATTCAATACAAAATAAGGAATTGAAGAAAGGTTTAAAAAATATCTCATTAAGGTGCTCCAATCTTCGCCTCCAATGGTGTAGATGAAACCCTAGCCTCCAAGCTTGTATGAAAATAGCCCAAAGATGAATATAATTGCCCCCTTGTCTTCCTTTTGTAGTTCCGTCACTTTTTCCAAGTCCAAAAATAACAAAATAAGCCCAAGTTTTCAGATTTGCAAATCTGTCCCGTTTTTTGCAAAACTGTCCACTTTTGACAGTTTTGCAAAACTGTGCAATTTTTGTCCAATTTGGCCTCTTTTTGACTTTATTTTCACTTGGTTTCTTCCGATCACTTCTAAATCACATAAACTTATAAAATGGAAGTAAACGACATTAAATGCACTATTTTCTCAATCAAAACATAGCAATAATCTAAAATTAAAGAAGAAATAAGTTGGTAAAATACCAACTTATCAAACCCCCAAACTTAAACTATTGCTTGTCCTCAAGCAAATCAAATTATAATTTCCTTCAAAGGACTCCATTCAAAAGTGCACCAACATCATACCAATTCAAAAAGGTCCACTTTAAGCACAAACACATGACTTTGATTGGTACCAACAATTAATCCAAAACATATGAATCACCAACTTCTTCTCAAAAACTTCATTTTCATTTCAAGTGTTCAAACACCAAGTTAATCAAAGTAACAATCAAGTCATGACACTAAAGCTTCAAAATTTGCATCCTTATCACAAAACAACTTTCTTTTATTCATTCCTCTCAATTGGAAAATGGAACAAATTCACAACTTAAATTCTCATGTGCCTTCACACTCAAGAGAGAATCCCACACTTAGAAAATGTAATTCAAAACACAAATGGGATATCAAACAGAAAGAATTAACTCTCTCTCTCACACAAAGATGTTCAAATGCACACAAGTAGTACCATAAGCTTGCCCTTCATGTATTTCTCCACTCATGTAGACACACTTGGTTCAAAATCAACTAGGACTTAAAGGGTTGTAATGTAGGCTTTTGGTTAAGGTAGGACACAATTTGGGTAAAAGTGACTCAAAACCTCCCTAAGCACTACAATTTTCAACATTCAAAGCACACTTCCTTTGAAACTTTTCCACCCTTTTCTTCTTTTTTCATTTCACCACTTAGTCTTCCCATTATTCACAACTCTTTATTCTTCCTTCATTTTTCTTTTTCTTTTTTTTTTCTTTTTCAAAATAACAAGGAAGTTTTTTTTCTTCACCTCTTCGCCTTTAAAGTAACTCCCACATAACAACTTTTTCCAACCATCACCCCCAAACATAGGATTTTAGCCTATATTTGCACTTTCAACGCACTTAAGGAGGTAGGGTACCAAAAGATGGATCAATGAAGAGCAGGTAAAGCTTGTAACATGGTTGTCAAGGAAAAGGTTAAAGGCTCAAAAGGGGTTAACTAGGGAAAACATGCAAGGGTAGGATATTTAAGGCACAAAAACGGTCCAAGGAAGGCCTAACATCATTTTTCAAATCAAGTGTAGTCTAGGATTTCGCCTTGAAACACATTCCGAGCAAGTTCTAGACCACAAGTAATGCAAAAGAACTCATAAAAGCCTCACCACACATGGCACATGCAAACTCAAGTGAAATATGTATCCAAAAACCAATTGAACAAAATGAACTCAAAAAGTCACTCATAGCCTAAAGAAACTAATTAGTGAAAGTAAGAGCCAAAAATTGAGTCTAAAAGTCACAACAAGAATCCTTACTTCAATCGTATTTTTTTTCTTTCAAAAATCAAGAATTCATACGCCAAGGATTAAATAAGTTGATACCAAGCAAGCCAAAAGTTAGCCAAGGGGCAAAAAATATCACATCCCAACACCATTTTTACTCCTAAACCACCTAACTAAGAACAAAAATAAAATAATAAAAGTGACTAATCCACAACATGCCAACAAAAAAGTTTTCAAAACTTTGAGCAAGTTCCATTTGTAACAACAACTATCTATAGCCACACCAACAATCATAAAACAAGCCCGGCAAGAGCACACAATATTCATACATAAGACAAAAGCCCGACAAGGGCACAAATCAAGCATAACTAAAATATAATGTGCTACCACATGCCACCCCCAACTACAAACATTGCAGTGTCCTCACTGCACATAATCGAAACAAAACATAAAATAGTTTGAGAGCAATTAAAAAAAAAAATTACTGTCACGACCTGGGAACAGTACCTGCGACTAGCAAGTGATGTCACCTGAATTTTTTTTTTACTGTCACGACCTGCGAACATGACCTGCGATTCGCATGTGATGTCACTTGAATTTTGTTTTAGCAGCAACTACTGGTTTGTGGCTGCTCTAAAAACTCGACCTGCTCAAAACAATTCCAAAAATTCTGAAACTTTGCAGATTAGTCAAAAACCATAAACTAAACTATTCTAAAAAATAAAATTTCAAAAATGATTTAAAATTTTGTAAAACGATGAGTTTCCTCCCACCAAGCGCTTGATTTAACGTCGCGGCACGACAGTTACCTTTACCACTTTTCCTTCCATTTGGAAGATATGAATTTGCGCCCCAACTTTGAATCAAGATTCCGGTGATGCTCGTGAGGCGGTGGTAGGAAAGCGAGGAGGCCAACTATCGGATATCGCATTTTGCACTTCTTGGCCCGTAAGTGAGGCATGCCATTTTGTCTTCTTGGCATAGCAAACTTCAAAATAAAAACGCTTTGATCTTTATCTCCAAAATTCTCCATAGGCTCGGTTAGTTCAACTTTCATATCACTCACCAAGCAAAATGTTGAAAAATGGTTAGAATGAGGTCCAACACGCTCAAATTCCAAACTTGCATGAATTTTAACATCCTCACCCAAAAATGAACTGGAGTCTTCAAAAACTATTTTATGAACTTTTTTATGCAACTCTAGTATCATTTCTTCAACTTCGGCATCATTCACTATTTTTGGGCTAGTCGGTTGGCAATCCACCATTAGCTCATGAAAATCAATCTTGACCTCTTCTTCATTGGAAACCAACTCAAAACTACAATCCATGGCCCTTTGATATTGAGCATCACATGCCTCGATCTTTGCATTAAATTCGGCCTCCAATTTCCGGATAGCAATTTCAAGTAGCTCCACTTCTTGACTTTGCTCAACATGCATTTTTAGAAATTCTTCCATCATACGTGAAAAACCTTCACGGTGATCCCCATAGACTCCAAGTTGTTGAGCTTGATTCATTAGCCAATCTAGGCTCAAAATCTCCATTTTGTCAAGTTTTTCTTCATTGTGAGAGTCGTCCAACTCTTGTAAAAATCCATCCATGGCGAGATACACCTTTTGGATAGTTTCATCATCTCCATGTTGAACTTCTTCCCATAATTTGGTCAAGACTTGCCCATATTTTTCATTCCTCCCCATTATGCTTTTCAAAATTTCCTCAACTTCTTCTTTTTGAGAATTGGAGATTTCTTCATTAATATTTTGCTCTTCTTCAAGTTGAACCACTTCCTTACTTTCACAACTTTCATTGTGGTCACAAGAATTGTCGGGTTCATCTTTCAAATTTGAAATCTCTTCTTCAACCAATTCATTTTGAGGAGTAGACACTTCCATGACAATTGAGGAATTGGCATCCTCAAATGAATCATTCATTCTTTTCATAGCTTCTCCATTTCTAAAATGGATTGTTGGATGAGCTTTCGCTCTTCCTCCATTTTAGCTTCCCGATCTAAGTATGTTTGGAGCATTGCTATGATCCTTCAAATACGGCACTTTGTCTTTCACTTGTCATGTCATTGTCCCTATCAAACTCAAAAACACAACTAGCATTTTCGTTAGAACAACTTGGGGGAGGGGGAGCAAAATAATTAGGACAATCACCCCAATGTCCACCTTGACCACCATATATATATATCACAAATATTCCCATCATAGAATTGAGACAGTGCATACATCTCTCTCCCGGGAGCATTTTCACAATCTTGCCAAAAGTGGGGTCCTCTACAATATGGGTATGGGTCATCAAAATATGGGTTGCAACCATCAAACCCATTTTCATTCCAAGATACCATAATAACACAAGTACAAAAATAAATAACAAAAAATAAAAAAACTAACACAAAGAAACACAAAAAAAAATCACAAACGCTTATTCACAAGTTTGAACCAAAGCAAGCAAGCTTAAATCCCAAACTAACCCAAATACGCCAAATTGTTCCCCGGCAGCGGCGCCAAAATTGATAACGTCCAAATCCACTCCTCAAAGAGAAAGTGTACACGGTCGTATGCAATATAATTTACCCAACTATGAGTCGGGGTCGATCCCACAGGGATCAATATACTAGGCGATTAAGAAAGTAAGGAACTTTCACTTACCAAGCTAAGCCAAACGATACATAATATTTTGGTTTTTTTTTAGAAAATTATAACTAATGCGGAAATGTAAACTAACCTAGAAAGCAAGTAAAATGATCAATGGCCACAAGCATGGATACAAGGAAAATTACTCTCAAGTAACGATCCAATGTATTTTACAATTTTACAACTAAGAGCGAGTTTATGTTAATAGATAATGATTTCTAAAATCTCATTGAAAGTCTTCCAACCAAATCAATGAATTTCACTCTAAGATTTTCCAAGCCTTAGAGTGTGATATCAAGCACAACCAATTGAATCTCAAGTAACTTTCCTATTCCAAGCTCAAGTTACCAGATGAGGGTTATGCCCCAAATTCTTGCTATTAACTCTTTTCTTGACCTCTACTTTCTTTTCCAAGCAAAGTATGGGTATTTAGGCACAAATAATGTTGTACCCCATTAAAGGACATTATAGCTTGAAGAGTTAATAGAGAAACAATAAACCCACTGCATTGGAAATAAAAATCATTCAATGCATAAGCATAACAAGAGTTTCATCCAACACTTAATAATGAATAATATCATAAACAAGATTCAAGTGAAAGAAGAATATACTACACATCTAAATATTCAATACAAAACAAGGAATTGAAGAAAGGTTTAAGAAATATCTCATTAAGGTGCTCCAATCTTCTCCTCCAATGGTGTAGATGAAACCCTAGCCTCCAAGCTTGTATGAAAATGGCCCAAAGATGAATATAATTGCTCCCTTGTCTTCCTTTTGTAGTTCCCCCACTTTTTCCAAGTCCAAAAATAATAAAATAAGCCTCAAGTTTTCAGATTTGCAAATCTATCCCGTTTTTGTCCAATTTGGCCTCTTTTTGACTTTATTTTCACTTGGTTTCTTCCGATCACTTCTAAATCACATAAACCTATAAAATGGAAGTAAACAACATTAAATGCACTATTTTCTCAATCAAAACATAGCAACAATCTAAGATTAAAGAAGAAATAAGTTGGTAAAATACCAACTTATCAACGGTCAGACATACGGTCCATATAAAAGATACGGATCGTATGTTGGTCCGTATGTTCATGTCGAGACATATTTTAAAATTTGATATAAGGACCCAATCTCATGTAATTCATTTCATGCTTTCTCTCCACACTTCAAGAACTCTCTAGAAAGCTCTCCATCCTTCTTCCACAAGAACTCAAGAGAAATTCATGATCAACTTCATCAAACCAAGGAAATCAAGTGTAAGAAACTCATTAGAGTTCATCCAAGTCAAGAAATTCCATTGGAAGTGAACTATGGTTTTGGCTCAAGTGAAGTATTTCTACTCAAGGCTCATTCCCCCCCTATCTAAGGTAAGTTTTATGATCATTCCATGCTATTTAAGATATTGAGAGGTTGAAAGACTTAGATTATGAAAGGAGATAGAAAATGGGTTACAAAGATGAGAATAATGAGGTTTTGAGTAGTAGCTTGGGATGAGTCATGATTCTTGATATATTGTGATTATGATTATGTTATAAATGATATTAAGGACATAGGATAAGCATTATATTGTGAGTAAATGTAATAGTGTATTATGACCATGATTATGGATGAATTGAAATGAAAGTGTGAAATGTGGATAATGTGGATGAATGAAGATTGTTGGTTATAATATTGTGAATGTTATTATAGACGTTTGGGAGTTGGTGTATGGTATGCGGAAAGTTGTATAAACGAAGGAAATGCTGCCCAATTTTCTCTAGCTTTAGTAAGCACGTTCATATAATCGATTAGCTAATGTTAATACGAACTCTCTTGAAGGTAGAAACATTGAGCATTGAAGGAGAACGATCAAGCGATAGAATAGCTAAACGAAAAGGTATGTAAGGCTAGTCCCTTCTTTCTAAGGCATGACTCCTATGGCATGATTTTCCCTTACTCTCCATGGCCCCCTTACATTCCAAAAGTTATGAGTCTATGTTCATGAAGAGCCATATGAGATAAAGATAAGAGATACGTTATGAGAATGATAAGGATGATTATGATAATGATGACACTTATTGTATACACTCACCTTATATGCTAATTCCTTCAAGGTGAGGCAGAATGCTTATGAATGCTCCATCATGGAATCGGGGTTCACGATCTTATGTCACACCGATAAAGTATAGTTGTCTTTGAGTTCCTATGCATGCATTATGATTAGAGTATAACACGATTATGATAAGCCTATGAGATGTACATGATGATGATGTTACACCGCGCCCATATGGCCGGGCAGACACCGCTAAGGCGGGCAGCGTATACACCATGTCTAGATGGCATAGGCAGACACCACTAGTGGGCGGCATGAGATGATTACCCCGGACGCGGGCTAATGATGATCACACCGTACCTATATGGTCGGGCAGCTTATATAGATATGCATACATGACATGATGATGTTTATGAAGTGAGTTAGCATGTTTTATTTCTATCAAAATTGACAGTCAGTTACAGGTTGTTCTTCATTTGATATCTCCCTATTTCATTGATGTATTTGTTTATGCCTTACATACTCAGTACAATGCTCGTACTTGTCACACCCCATTTTTCCCCGGAGGTTAAATTAGAAGTACGACATATTGGTGATTCCTGTTTTTTTGTTTGTTGTTAAGGAGTCGTCACCTAATTATTTATGGTGAATTAGGACACCTAAAATTTATTAAAGTTATGTTTAAGGTCTACGAAACTTAAGGTTCTAGGTAAGGGTTCAATTAGTCTAAAGGGAAGGTATTAGGCACCCTTTAAGACCCATTAACAATGGTTAACCGACCGGACTAAAATTTAATTAGGCTAAGTGTAAATATAGTATTATAGAAAAAAAAAAAAAAAGTAGTTTTGTAAATATGACTAAAGTTATAGATAAATATATAAGATTGCCATTTAAAATAGAACTTGTAAAATAATAATAATTTGTATAAAAGAGTACTTTTAACGCTATTTTGAAAAAATACGACTTATAAATGTTGTTACGATTTTTAAACGAAAGTGTAATAATAATGTTTAAGATAATACTTGTAGAAAATGTAGTGATTTAATAAGAGTTTAGTTATAAATAAATCAAAAGAAACGGAATGAATAATATTCATATGTATCCCGAATAGGAATTGCGCCAACTAGCAAATTAAAATGTATTTGTAAAGTTATTGTAAGATTAATATTAATGTTTTAACAAATGTGTATTTCAAGCGTTCTAAGATAAAAGAGTGAATGTTGATTCTTTTTGACTCAAATATATAGTCATGCTATTTAAAAATTATTCCAAATAAATGTTATAGATACTATATAAGTAGTTTAGAACATAACTAGAAGTGAATGTAATTTGTGGAATTAACTACCCATAACTAAACTAAAACCCTTAATGTCACTAAGATTTATCTAAATTAACAAACAACAAAATGTTAGTCATACAAGGTAAACAAGAAATACAACAAAATAAGATAGAAGGAAAGAAGAGCAAATGGAACAGTCCATTTATGGACTGCTGTTGCAGCCTATTTTGCTATTGGGCTTCAGCCCAGAAAGTCCCTTTTTTTGTTGTTGTTGTTGTGGGCAGGCTGGTCAAGAAGAGGCCATGTTGGGCTTTTATCCAACACCAAACACGGAGGAAGACGAGTCCGAGGGACTCGTATGCGATAGTCATGCATAAACACGAAAGAAAAACGATTAGTATACAATCAATAAACAAGGTTTAAACATGTAAAATATAACTCAAAACAAATCGATAGATTATGTATACACTGTGTATAGTCGAGTATATCTCATGTATACACATTCATGAAGAAAAGATTAAGGAAAGCACATGAATATACATTCAGTCATATGCCCAAACCGCTTTGACCAATTTTAAGGAAAGCACTTAATGTTCCGCGGACATAGTCAACGAACAGCAACATGGATCAAGTAGAGCATTATGAATCTGATTAAGCATATAGCAAGAAAAAGCAAGCTCTTAGAGAAATCGTAGACATTTGTGGAAGCACTTTCAGGATGCAAGAAAGCAAATACCAATTGTAGAAGGACATAGCAGTTCTATATAACATTTAGACAGTAAGGCAAACAGATTGAACTACTATGGATGGGTCTTAAGTACAGAATCTAGACAGTCAAACAACCTCTCCAGGTGCTAGTTAACCCATCAAGCATGCTGCCTAAGTGTTCTCGGCAGCTCTGACTAAACAAGATATCCAACCAGCGCAATGTAATCAAACTAATCACTCACACAAGTACACAGATTCCTGCTAGTGCAGGAGTGTAAATAACATACCCTTCTATACTTTACATGAGCTCACATAAATCCAAACAGGCATAATCATGAATTAAACAACTTGATGACCAGCTTACCCTTTTCGGACTCAACAGAAACAGCTGTCATATAAAGTAATACCAAATGAAAAGATTTCACATTATCAAAGGACTTGGATACAACACAAAGGGAAAATGATATGTGTTTCAACCATAGGGGACTGATTCATCATACGAATTTAAACACAAATATCAATTAGAGTGACATATGCAAATGAGCTTACTAACACATGAGCAGGACTAAGTATGCAAGAGAGATGCAGGAGGAAATGCATAAGTGCATACATATGAAATTCATATCAAAGACCTTAATGACACCAAACAATAATAACCAAATCAAACACATACTCCTTTGAAGGGCAAAGAAGAGTAGTAACAGCAGCTGTAGGCAAAGCAAAAGGGAAGAGGTAACAAACAGCAGTGACAGAATTAGTGCAGGGGGTTGATAAATTTGGGTTGTTAGCAGGGCAAGGCACAAGTAGCAATTATAACATGTGAATTGGCAGAAATTTGCGAGTATAACATGATCTTAAGGTTAAATATGAACTGTAACAATCAAGCAACAAGATTACAGATAACTCCTATTGGTCCTTATGAAAGTTAACTTAAATAATTTTTTAAGCATGATATTGTATCATATCAGTTTCGCAACAGAACAAAGAGAATGAGATCTTGAATCAAACTATAAGTGGAAAATGAGGCAGGCTTTAGGCATAATTCATCATAGAGTGCATCTGAGAACACATTTAGACTATAAACTAGGAAGGAAGAGTCCTATTCTATTCCAAACTAACCCATCACAAATGTCAAAAAGGTGAATCATCTAATGTCTTTAAAAGATCACACGAACTATCATTTATTTCTTTGAACAGAAGGGTAAAGAGAAGACGACAAATGAGCATATTGCTGTCACTTGACTAAAAAAATGAAGGCTAGAAAGATTCAAATGAAACAGCAAAGTAGAGATTAAAGAGAATGTTTTGGAAATGTGCTCATTTGTTCACTTATAAACAGCAAGGTAAAGCGAAGTAAAACCTTTATCAAAGTAAAGCATTTCTCATTTGATCACACGACAAAAGGGGGAAAAGTAAACAGCGAATTAAGCATATTGATCCAGATCATTCAATCGTGACTCAACCTGAAACTTAAACATGATGAAGGCAAACTAACAACAAACAGCTCTGTAAGACAGTGAAACTACGTCATATAAGCACTTAAGCGCGTCCTAGTGGCATGTTAAACTAAATAGCAAATTAGGCATAGAACCACACCACACAAAGGTTCAATTATACAGAGGCGGGAACATTCAATATACTTACATGCACTACATACAGGCATAAACATGCTAATAAAAACTTAAAATTAGCTGAACTGAATTAAGGAATGAGCAGACAGATTCTATTGGTAGCTAAGCTGGAAACTAAACCATATTAAAACACGAATATCATTCAAGTAAGATGTTGGACAACATCTACAAACACATAATCAAACAATACTCAAACTAAACAAATTTGCAAACACCACTGCTTCACTAACTAAAAAAAAAACTGACACAATCATTTATTAATATTAACAAATATCAAACCAACCTAACAGCTAACTATCGAACCAACGAAACACTTCGACATATGAAACAAACAGAAAGTACTGAAGCTGCTAATAAACAGATAACGAAGGGAGATTTACCGACCTTTTGTGGGTACAGTGAAGTGGGGCGTCGACGTCGTCGAATCTACGCTCGAACTCGAACGAAATAAACGATGCTTTCGATTAAAACCCAGAATTGATTGTGTGAAAATATGGTGATTTAGAGTAATCCGGCTAAAGTTCACCGGAAAAGTGAAAACTATGGTTGGAAAATGGTGAGTGTCCCTAAACACTGAATCAATTCCTAAACTCCAAAAAAATCCCCCCCTTTGATTAGTGGCTTTCCTTCCTTTCATAGGGGTGTGATTAGGGTTTAAGAAAAGAGGAAAAAGAGCGTATGAGAACGAGAAGCGTATGAGGTGAGGAGCGGTGTGGGGAACAAGGAGACAGGTGTGGGGGACAAGAGGAAGTGGAAGGCAGAGAACGTGGGGAGCAGAGGCGAGTGGGAGAGAGCATGAGGAGGCGAAGTGGGAGAGAAAGGAAGGGAAAGGGAAGGCGGCGGGTGAAGAGAAAGGGAGAAAAAGAGGGCGAAAGAGATGAAGGGAAAGGGAAAAAAAATATGGGCAGGGGCGGCTGCTGAAGGGTTGTTTAGGTTTAGGAAAACATTGGACCGGGTCGGGTAGATGGTTGGGCCGGACCGGGTAGTTTAGGATGTGGGTTGGTCTGTTGGATAGGGGATAAATGTGGGCTGATTATTTGTTTTGGGGTAGGGAAAAAATGTGGGTTGGTTGAATTAATTAGAGTATGGGCTGATAATTTGGCTAAAAAATATTGGTCCTTCCTCCGTTATTTTAATTATTTTCGGGCTTCTAATTTAGTAACCAGTACAATATTTATTATGTGAAGATAAATAGTAATTAGTATATAGAAAGTAAGGATTTTACAAAGTGTTGTCTTGTAATTAATTTAACGATTCCAAACCCGAAAACGAAACGATGACTAACCGTTTAAAATCTCTGATAAAGTAATGCTCATAATGTTGAAAAATAAAAGTAGTGATATTAATAGTAGTGGCAATAAAATATTGTGAAAAAATGAAGTATTTAGCTCGTCAGAAAATTTAGAAACCCGAGTAAATTAAATAAAAGAGGGACAAAATTGGGTGTCAACAGATGCCCCTCTTCGACCGGAGATGATGTAAGAATCTTTGGGCGAAGAAGTTGACGTAGTAGCCAATTTTGTTTGGACCAACGAATATGAATTTGTAAGAAAGTACGGTTTAGGAAAATTGATGGAAAATATTATGAGGACCGAAGGAATTATGAAAGATTATGGCTGAATCTCAGTTTCGAGTTGCCTACATATCTCGGAATACACGAGAATCAGGCTATGTGTAGTTCGAAAGTTTTTGTGGATTCATAGTCTTGCGGGGGTTGTAGACAGGTGATGAGAACGTTCGAGAATGGAACATATGCTTATAGCCTCCTAATTATAAATGTGGCGCGCAACACACCTTTAAGTAGGACTCTACTAGACACGATGTAAATTCTCCATAAAATGCCCCAGTGTTGAGTTATGGAGACGCTGGGGATGTAGAAAGGAATATGAGATTGTGAAAAGAGTAGATTTAGTAGAGTTTTAGCGGAGGATGTGAAAGAAAATTAACCTACGTATCACGTGTTTGTGGACATAGGCGGAATTGAGTTCGAGAGTAGGTCCGTGACCTTTTCTTGTGAGTTTGGTATTCCTCTTCAGCAAATCTGCCCCAGTTCACTGCGTAAGATAAAGTTCCACGTTGTGTTGCGTCTCTGCAGGTTGTATTTTCTGCCAAAACTGAAATTCATGTCACAATTAGTAATAGCGTTGAGAGTGTAAAATTATAAAGAGTGTAAAATGATAGTATATATGATATGGGGGAATGAAAAATGAAGCTGTGTGGCCAATGTTCTCTCTGGTTGTCTTCAGGGACTTGAATGACTGCGTGATGCGTATGCTGAGGATGTGATAATATCTCTAGCTGCATTTGAAGATGATAGTGATAAGGTCTCCGGCTGTCTTCCGGGACTCGATGATAAATGATATCTGCGAAATTTAAGGTAAATTCGTTAAAGTAGGTAAAGTAGATGATGAAATAAAGAAATGAAGTAAGGAGTAAAGTAAGTGTATAGCCGTTTGGCTTATGCAGGTGAGGCCGTGTAGCCATGCGATATCTCCGGTTGTCTTCGGGGATTTGATGATATATCTCCGGTTGTCTTCGGGGATTTGATGATAAATGATGTCATGTGATGTCTCCGGTTGTCTTCGGGACTCAATGATATGCTAATGAGGCCGCACAGCCAAATGATGTCTCCGGTTGTCTTCGGGGACTTGATGATGTGTCTCCGGTTGTCTTCGGGGACTTGATGATGTTCCTTTGAAGTTCAAGGTAAAATCGTTAGAATTGGTAAAGTAAATGACAAGTAGAGAGTAGATTCATAGTGTAGCCGTATGGCTTATGCATATGAGACTGTATAGCCGAATGATGCCCCCGGTTGTCTTCAGAGACTCGACGCCAATCCTGTAAAATTCAAGATAAAATGTGAATACTTATTTTAGGGTAGAATGACCCAATATGTCCTATTATAGGGTGGACGAACCCGATGTATCCTATTTTAGGGTGGACGAACCCGATATGTCCTATTTTAGGGTGGACGAACCCAAGCATCCTATTTTAGGGTGGAAGAACCCAAGTATCCTATTTTAGGGTGGAAGAACCCAAGTATCCTATTTTAGGGTGGAAGAACCCAATATCCTATTTTAGGGTGGAAGAACCCAAGCATCCTATTTTAGGGTGGAAGAACCCAAGCATCCTATTTTAGGGTGGAAGAACCCAAGTATCCTATTTTAGGGTGGACGAACCCAAGCATGTCTCCGGTTGTTTTCGAGGACATGATGCATATGCCGTGTGAGGCATTTTAAAGAAATGATATTCAATTAAAGGCGGACGAGCCTAAAATGTATAGTTATCCTCGGGATGTGATATTGATGCCTCCAGCGGTCTTAGGAGATGCCTCCAGCTGTCTTCGGAGACTTAACAATGATTCCTGTAAAGTTCAGAGCAAAATGGTTAGAGATGGTAAAGTATATGATAAAGTAATTGATAAAGTGTGTAGTAAAGTGGTAGAATAGCCGTTTGGCTTATGATGTTGATGGCATCGTGACAGGCCAAATTCAGGACACGTAATCTTGATTTAATTCGCCTTCAATCTCGTCAACCTACAAAAACAGGTATATAAAGTCATAAAATTATTGTGACAAAAATATTTAAAAGATAAGGTTGGAAGTAAAGCCGTATGGCTTTTTGAGGCGAGGCCACAATGGGCCAAAGGATGCTTTTCTGCCATGATTGATAAACTTGACTGTTGATATCGCGCTTTTAAGTTCCTGCACTCAAAGAAAAATTCTTAGTTTGGGAGGGGCAAGTTGATTCGTGTTGACTCGAAGCTTGACGTTGTTGGCTGCTCTATTCGTCTTATTTGTTTGGATCTTGTGACCTCCGTTCAAACCTCGGTAGATGAACAGTAGTGAAAATGATTGAAAGAAAGTGTTTCATTTAAAAAGTGTATATGTAAGTGTATATATAAGGAAAGATATATATGTAAGTATATGTATATAAGGAAATATATATGTGTAAATATATGTATGTAAGTTGTAAAATATTTCTGCCAACTTCAGATTGTGACACTTCTAAAGTAATTGGTCTATAATACTTCCTATCTGGTAGCCTCAATCTCGTCGATGTCCAACCGTTCTTTTGTCTATATATTTTCAAAATATGCCCCAGTTTTGGGTTCAGAAGGGTATGGTAAATTTACGTTGTGGTGTGACCGAACCTTGTATAGGTTGCCTATGTATCCCTCCAAGGGAATCAGGTCGGAACGTAGTTCGTATATAAAAAGATTTGTTGGATTTTATCTAGGTATGATAGATCTGTGTGTTGATAGTCTACGAATCCCGCCGAGGGAATCAGGCCCTATGTGGTTTTCCTTGTATAAGTATTTTTTTTTTTGGATTTTCTGTTATAAAGCAACCGAACCCTATGTGGGCTGCCTACGTATCCCCCATGGGAATCAGGTCAGCGTAGTTCGTACGCATACGAAAATGGGAAAAACTTAACCCAGTATGACCGAGTCCCTATGTGGGCTGCCTACGTATCCACCAAGGAATCAGGTCAAGCGTAGCTCGTACGCATAAGATATTTTTTGGATTTTTTGTTGTAAAGCAACCGAACCCTATGTGGGCTGCCTACGTATTCCCCCATGGGAATCAGGTTAGCGTAGTTCGTATGCATGCAAATGGCAAAAATTCTAACCTAGTATGACCGAGTCCCTATGTGGGCTGCCTACGTATCCGCCGAGGAATCAGGTCAAGCGTAGTTCGCATCGGTTGTTAAAGGAAAGGTTGCAAACTAGGTTGTCTTACCAAACGTCGTCCTTTGATCTCTTCTTGGATTGCTAGCTTTCAGGCTTATGTTATCACCTATCGGCTATTTCAGTTCTTTTGAGTGGAATCTTGTCTTGTCCCCTAGCTTCTTTGTTACTCTCTCGGGATGTATGTTGTCTTATTTCTTACATTTCATGTCACAATCGTAGAGTTGACAGTTTTGATAAATAAAGTAGAAAATAGATGATTAAGGAAAATCAGAAATGCATTCATAGTTTTTGCAATTCAAGCCTCCACAAGATGAAGCAAAACAAACAAAATCTTGGGTACAGTTCAAGCATCAATAAAAGAAAACAAGTTCACTACATGTTCAGTCTACCAAGACTCCTGGCGAGTCAGGGACGGAGTACAAGTCCAGTTCCTCAGAGTCTCTCCTGGTTCCGCACCCTGGATGGTTGGTGTCTCAGTAGTTGTAGCAGCAATCTTCACTGGCACTTGTTTTCGGATCATTCCCACAGGCGCAACGAACGTTGATGACATGCCTCTCTCCATCTTTTCCAATTGGCGCAACGGCCTCCTTCCGATTCTTAACTTTTCGATAATTATCATGTTCACGTTGACGTTTTCGTGAGTAGGAAAAGGGATGGTGATCCCTATCGGGTCGAGCTCCAGTGAGCTGGATTGCCCCTTCCTTAATCAGAGCTTCAATTTTGTTTTTGAGGCCATAGCAATCCTCAGTGGCATGCCCAGCAACACCAGAATGATATGCACAACGCTTGGAGCCATCGAACCATTTTGGAATAGGGTCGGGAATTTTCCCTTCAATAGGTTGTGCCATTCCTGCGGCTTTCAGTCTTTCGAACAATTGAGCCAAAGGTTCAGCGAACCGAGTGTAATTACGGGTGTTTTTTATGACAGGGTTTGGACGGACTTTATGTGTGGTATGTGGTCGATTTTGGTAAGTGGGAGCTTGGACAAGTGGGTTTTGATAGTGAGGTGCTCGAGGTTGGCAATAGTTTGCTTGGGTGTTGTAGACAGGGTAATGGAATAGTGGAACTTGGTAGGGTTTGGCGTAGTGGTAAGGATAGAAAGGCTGTTGTGGATGGTCAGAGTATGTAATGGCTTGTTTTAGAGGAGTAATTGTAGGTGATGGGTTAGTGTTGGTGGGTAAATGAATGTAAGGAGTATGACCTAGTGATTGACTTGGTGGGTTGACGGGTGGTGGATCAGGAGCAGCATAGGTAGTGTAGGTTGGAGGTAAGTTGTTGTTGGTAGGTACAGTGTTTTGTGGAGGAAAATATTCAGGGACTGGAGATTCAAGTGATGGAAAACGAGATGGGTTTGATGCGACGTTCTTAGGTTCAGGAGGCGGACTTTGGAGTGTAACAGATGAGTTGGTCATGTTTCTCGCCCGATTGAGTTCTCTGCGTAGATCCTCAATTTCTTGAGTTAGGCGGGCGATATGTTCATCCCGCTGAATAGTAATGCTATGTTCAGAAGTCTCAGGGGGATCATTAGAAACCATGATGTTTTCCGGACCAGTTGAAATAGATGTGGCTGGATTAGACGTAATATTTGCCTTTCCTTGAACAACCCAGTTGCGTTGAGGTAACGATGATGTCTTTGACCTTGTGATGTAAGGATGGTCGGCCATTGAGTGTCAACACGAATCAACTCTCTTTTGGGGAATAAGATAAAGAAACATCAAGTATAAATGATGTTAGTCTCGTGAACATATCTAGGTAAAGTCATTATCACGTAAAGTCAAGTAAGTCATGTAGCAAATAATTCATCAAGTAAAGTCAAGCAAGTTGTCAAACAAGTATATCAAACAATAACGTGTCCTAACATGCATGTGACCTCTTTGCGCCAGAGGTGGGCCTAACGTTGTTTGAAGGGTAAAGTGTGCCATAATATGTCATCCCGTTGCTTTGATTAATTAAACAGATTCTATTTCCCCAAATAAGGTACAAAAGTTGTGTAATATTTATTACATGTCAAATGAATACAACATAAAGTGTTTCCTAATCTAAATGAAGTAAATAAAATTCCTATGTCTAAGTTCTAGCTCCATTTGTGATGTCCTTGATATTCGTCATTTGTTGTACTCCAATGCAAATACATACCTGTCATAGAAACGTTAGTCATTCCCTCCCTCCTAAAGTTTAATTAATTAGAGCAAGTAGTCAATATTTAGGCACAGTTATCCTTCAAACATGCATATAAAGTATGATTATTGTCACTTGGGGTTGTGAACCCGCTTGGACGCTTGGGTAAAGTCGTCTAATGGGTTTAATACACCAAGGGTATTAAACCTCCTAGGTTATGAGATGTATGCTCTTAATAAAGGGTGTTGGTTTAGCTCTATCCTAGGTTGACTAAGAGTGGGTTTACTAGACACAAGATTCCCGAGCGGACTACTCGAGTGAGAAGGCTATGCGGTCCCCGTTACTCGGGCACCCCGCGCATACGCCAACTCTCCTAAAATTTAGATTCTACGAAAGAAATTTGCGGGTGCGCAAAACACACCTCGCGTGTACGTGTGATAGTGTGAGTTTTCCAGAAGTGGAAGAAATATGAACGGAATGACAATTTATCAAAGCAGTAACACTTAGACAGTTTATATCAAACAACAATTAATAACGCACACAATTTGTAGCATGTAAAACAGTTTAGGCAAATAAAGTAACTAAGTTAGCACACAAAGCCTAATTAAATCTAAGTCCGTTATGGTTAGAACCTAGGTTTAGTTCCCCAGCGGAGTCGCCAAGCTGTAACACCCCATTTTTACCCGGAGGTTAAATTAGAAGTACAACATATTGGTGATTCCTGTTTTTTTGTTTGTTGTTAAGGAGTCGCCACCTAATTATTTATGGTGAATTAGGGCACCTAAAATTTATTAAAGTTATGTTTAAGGTCTGCGAAACTTAAGGTTCTAGGTAAGGGTTCAATTAGTCTAAAGGGAAGGTATTAGACACCCTTTAAGACCCATTAACAATGGTTAACCGACCGGACTAAAATTTAATTAGGCTAAGTGTAAATATAGTATTATAGAAAAAAAAAAGTAGTTTTGTAAATATGACTAAAGTTATAGATAAATATATAAGATTGCTATTTAAAATAGAACTTGTAAAATAATAATAATTTGTATAAAAGAGTACTTTTAACGCTATTTTGAAAAAATACGACTTATAAATGTTGTTAAGATTTTTAAACGAAAGTGTAATAATAATGTTTAAGATAATACTTGTAGAAAATGTAGTGATTTAATAAGAGTTTAGTTATAAATAAATCAAAAGAAACGGAATGAGTAATATTCATATGTATCCCGAATAGGAATTGCGCCAACTAGCAAATTAAAATGTATTTGTAAAGTTATTGTAAGATTAATATTAATGTTTTAACAAATGTGTATTTCAAGCGTTCTAAGATAAAAGAGTGAATGTTGATTCTTTTTGACTCAAATATATAGTCATGCTATTTAAAAATTATTCCAAATAAATGTTATAGATACTATATAAGTAGTTTAGAACATAACTAGAAGTGAATGTAATTTGTGGAATTAACTACCCATAACTAAACTAAAACCCTTAATGTCACTAAGATTTATCTAAATTAACAAACAACAAAATGTTAGTAATACAAGGTAAACAAGAAATACAACAAAATAAGATAGGAGGAAAGAAGAGCAAATGGAACAGTCCATTTATGGACTGCTGCTGCAGCCTATTTTGCTATTGGGCTTCAGCCCAGAAAGTCCCTTTTTTTGTTGTTGTTGTTGTGGGCAGGCTGGTCAAGAAGAGGCCATGTTGGGCTTTTATCCAACACCAAACACGGAGGAAGACGAGTCCGAGGGACTCGTATGCGATAGTCATGCATAAACACGAAAGAAAAACGATTAGTATACAATCAATAAACAAGGTTTAAACATGTAAAATATAACTCAAAACAAATCGATAGATTATGTATACACTGTGTATAGTCGAGTATATCTCATGTATACACATTCATGAAGAAAAGATTAAGGAAAGCACATGAATATACATTCAGTCATATGCCCAAACCGCTTTGACCAATTTTAAGGAAAGCACTTAATGTTCCGCGGACATAGTCAACGAACAGCAACATGGATCAAGTAGAGCATTATGAATCTGATTAAGCATATAGCAAGAAAAAGCAAGCTCTTAGAGAAATCGTAGACATTTGTGGAAGCACTTTCAGGATGCAAGAAAGCAAATACCAATTGTAGAAGGACATAGCAGTTCTATATAACATTTAGACAGTAAGGCAAACAGATTGAACTACTATGGATGGGTCTTAAGTACAGAATCTAGACAGTCAAACAACCTCTCCAGGTGCTAGTTAACCCATCAAGCATGCTGCCTAAGTGTTCTCGGCAGCTCTGACTAAACAAGATATCCAACCAGCGCAATGTAATCAAACTAATCACTCACACAAGTACACAGATTCCTGCTAGTGCAGGAGTGTAAATAACATACCCTTCTATACTTTACATGAGCTCACATAAATCCAAACAGGCATAATCATGAATTAAACAACTTGATGACCAGCTTACCCTTTTCGGACTCAACAGAAACAGCTGTCATATAAAGTAATACCAAATGAAAAGATTTCACATTATCAAAGGACTTGGATACAACACAAAGGGAAAATGACATGTGTTTCAACCATAGGGGACTGATTCATCATACGAATTTAAACACAAATATCAATTAGAGTGACATATGCAAATGAGCTTACTAACACATGAGCAGGCCTAAGTATGCAAGAGAGATACAGGAGGAAATGCATAAGTGCATACATATGAAATTCATATCAAAGACCTTAATGACACCAAACAATAATAACCAAATCAAACACATACTCCTTTGAAGGGCAAAGAAGAGTAGTAACAGCAGTTGTAGGCAAAGCAAAAGGGAAGAGGTAACAAACAGCAGTGACAGAATTAGTGCAGGGGGTTGATAAATTTGGGTTGTTAGCAGGGCAAGGCACAAGTAGCAATTATAACATGTGAATTGGCAGAAATTTGCGAGTATAACATGATCTTAAGGTTAAATATGAACTGTAACAATCAAGCAACAAGATTACAGATAACTCCTATTGGTCCTTATGAAAGTTAACTTAAATAATTTTTTAAGCATGATATTGTATCATATCAGTTTCGCAACAGAACAAAGAGAATGAGATCTTGAATCAAACTATAAGTGGAAAATGAGGCAGGCTTTAGGCATAATTCATCATAGAGTGCATCTGAGAACACATTTAGACTATAAACTAGGAAGGAAGAGTCCTATTCTATTCCAAACTAACCCATCACAAATGTCAAAAAGGTGAATCATCTAATGTCTTTAAAAGATCACACGAACTATCATTTATTTCTTTGAACAGAAGGGTAAAGAGAAGACGACAAATGAGCATATTGCTGTCACTTGACTAAAAAAATGAAGGCTAGAAAGATTCAAATGAAACAGCAAAGTAGAGATTAAAGAGAATGTTTTGGAAATGTGCTCATTTGTTCACTTATAAACAGCAAGGTAAAGCGAAGTAAAACCTTTATCAAAGTAAAGCATTTCTCATTTGATCACACGACAAAAGGGGGAAAAGTAAACAGCGAATTAAGCATATTGATCCAGATCATTCAATCGTGACTCAACCTGAAACTTAAACATGATGAAGGCAAACTAACAACAAACAGCTCTGTAAGACAGTGAAACTACGTCATATAAGCACTTAAGCGCGTCCTAGTGGCATGTTAAACTAAATAGCAAATTAGGCATAGAACCACACCACACAAAGGTTCAATTATACAGAGGCGGGAACATTCAATATACTTACATGCACTACATACAGGCATAAACATGCTAATAAAAACTTAAAATTAGCTGAACTGAATTAAGGAATGAGCAAACAGATTCTACTGGTAGCTAAGCTGGAAACTAAACCATATTAAAACACGAATATCATTCAAGTAAGATGCTGGACAACATCTACAAACACATAATCAAACAATACTCAAACTAAACAAATTTGCAAACACCACTGCTTCACTAACTAAAAAAAAACTGACACAATCATTTATTAATATTAACAAATATCAAACCAACCTAACAGCTAACTATCGAACCAACGAAACACTTCGACATATGAAACAAACAGAAAGTACTAAAGCTGCTAATAAACAGATAACGAAGGGAGATTTACCGACCTTTTGTGGGTACAGTGAAGTGGGGCGTCGACGTCGTCGAATCTACGCTCGAACTCGAACGAAATAAACGATGCTTTCGATTAAAACCCAGAATTGATTGTGTGAAAATATGGTGATTTAGAGTAATCCGGCTAAAGTTCACCGGAAAAGTGAAAACTATGGTTGGAAAATGGTGAGTGTCCCTAAACACTGAATCAATTCCTAAACTCCAAAAAAATCCCCCCCCCCCCCCCCTTTGATTAGTGGCTTTCCTTCCTTTTATAGGGGTGTGATTAGGGTTTAAGAAAAGAGGAAAAGGAGCGTATGAGAGAGAGGAGCGTATGAGGTGAGGAGCGGTGTGGGGGACAAGAGGAAGTGGAAGGCAGAGAACATAGGGAGCAGAGGCGAGTGGGAGAGAGCATGAGGAGGTGAAGTGGGAGAGAAAGGAAGGGAAAGGGAAGGTGGCGGGTGAAGAGAAAGGGAGAAAAAGAGGGCGAAAGAGATGAAGGGAAAGGGAAAAAAAATAAGGGCAGGGGCGGCTGCTGAAGGGTTGTTTAGGTTTAGGAAAAAATTGGACCGGTTCGGGTAGATGGTTGGGCCGGACCGGGTAGTTTAGGATGTGGGTTGGTCTGTTGGATAGGGGATAAATGTGGGCTGATTATTTGTTTTGGGGTAGGGAAATAATGTGGGTTGGTTGAATTAATTAGAGTATGGGCTGATAATTTGGCTAAAAAATATTGGTCCTTCCTCCGTTATTTTAATTATTTTCGGGCTTCTAATTTAGTAACCAGTACAATATTTATTATGTGAAGATAAATAGTAATTAGTATATAGAAAGTAAGGATTTTACAAAGTGTTGTCTTGTAATTAATTTAACGATTCCAAACCCGAAAACGAAACGATGACTAACCGTTTAAAATCTCTGATAAAGTAATGCTCATAATGTTGAAAAATAAAAGTAGTGATATTAATAGTAGTGGCAATAAAATATTGTGAAAAAATGAAGTATTTAGCTCGTCAGAAAATTTAGAAACCCGAGTAAATTAAATAAAAGAGGGACAAAATTGGGTGTCAACAGTACTGACGTCCTCTTTCTTTGAATGCTGTGTTCATGCCCACAGGTAGACAGGGAGGTGATCCAGATTCATACGAGCGATCAGCAGAATTGAGAGCACTCCATTGTTCTGGAGGTGCCATTGCTTATGATTTTGTATATATATTTTGGGCACGACGGGGTCCTATCCCGTCCCTATATTTAGTACTCCAGTAGAGGCTCGTAGATACGCATGTGTGGGTAGTATGGTCTCACGATTTTTCCCTCTTGTATATATGTATTATTTTGATAGCCAAAGGGGCTTATGTATATAAAGGTAAATATGTTTCAAAATGGAAATGTTTTTCCTATGATTTCGAGCATGAGAATAATAAATGAACGCAAGATGAGTACGATGGGTAATAGTATGAGCGGTGCTCGGTGGTTAGCCCCGGGTACCCGTCATGGCCCCTAGTCGGGTCGTAACATTTTCGATAAGATCAGCACTTAAACTTCTTACTTCTAGTAGTCCTACCACTACCTCCCTAGACTATCCTTTTACTTGGATCTGGTCACTCCCCACTTTGCCAAAAATCCATTTTTTCCTTTGGCTAATCTCTCATAATAGACTCCCAACGCGAAGTTACCTTCACCATATTGGGATCAACATTGACTCATCCCAGTGGCGGAGCCACGATTCATATTAAGGGGTGTCAAAAAATGTAGAAATGTCATGACCTAGGTTTGAACCCATGATCTTAAAGACTTTTTGCAACCCCTTAACCGCTACGCTAAGCCTTCAACTTGTGTTAAGGGGTGTCAACAGTAGTATACATACCTATAAAATCAAAATTTCACCTATATATACAATGTAATTTTCCGGAGAAGGGGTGTCACTGACACCCCTCAAGCCAAGGTGGCTCCGCCCATGACTCCTCCTGCCATTCATGTCCCACAGTCGAAGAGAATATCGCTCATATCTTTATTGATTGCAGGATAGCCAGGAAGCTTTGGCTTGACATGGATTTTAACATGGGAAACATTCTCAATACTACTACCCACTGGTTACAAAACCTCCACAACCTGAACCTGCCCCCTATATATGCTCACCTTACTTGGTCGGAGTTATATCCATTTATTCTCTGGCACATTTGGTTAAACCGTAATCATAATACTTTCAGCAATGATTCTATCAATATCCACATTAACCACATTGTTATGCGAGCTTCTGAATATAAGTAGTCTACCTCTCGTGTGTCTTTCCCTAATACTAAAATAGAGGTTCAAATAAAATGGCACCCCCCTACCCATGGTTGTACTAAGCTTAACATTGATGGAGCTTTTTCCCCTACATCTCATAGAGGAGGCATTGGTGGAGTATTTAGTGATAATAACGGGGATTGGTTGTTTGGTTATTCCCAGGCCATTCACAGCTTAAATTCTACAATGACGGAACTGCAAGCTCTTTGGCAGGGCCTCCAGTTAGCTTTGGACAAAGGCTACACTCCACTTGAAGTAGAAACTGATTCGGTAGAGGTCCTACACCTCCTAGAAAAATCACAACCTATTTATCACAATATTTTAATGGATTGCAGGTTGCTTTTGAGGAGGTTGGGGAATCCAGTGGTGCGACATAACTTTAGGCAAGGGAATCGACTAGCAGATGCGTTGACAAAGCAAGGATCCAAACTCATCCCACATAATCCAGTCACTTATCTATCAGTGTGTCCTCCTACCATCAACAACATTTTGCAAGCGGACATGCATGGAGTGGCAACCTCTAGAATGATATCTATGGCAGCATGTAGTAGTCTAGTCAAACTACGTAATATTAATGTTTTGGCTATCTCTGATAGCAACAATGTACCAAGTACTATGTATGAAGCAAGTTAGTATTAATATAAATATCCGTTTAACCAAAAAAAAAAAAAAAAAATTAGAGGCCCGAACCCACAAGCTTCAAATCCTGACTCCGCCTCTGATTTTTACCCAACTCAAATAGATCTAGGGTGTGCTTGACACGGAAGAAAATATCTTCTTTAAGTTTTTCATGTCTGGTTGAACGAATATTTTAATTATTTTCTTTAGAAAAATAAATTTCTTAAAAATTAGAAAATAATTTTCCTGGTGAAATAAGAAAAAAAAAAGTTTTATAAATGACATTACATGTTGATGAAATTCTCCGTATTTTCCCCAATTCGTATCTTACGAAAATTTTATTCAAACCAATTGAAAACCGAATATACCATTCTCTTCGTGTGGCACTTAAATATATGCAAATAGCAAATGAGTCAATATTTAAATCTCTTTTGAACCCTCAGTAATACGTATTGTTATTGAAACCTTAAGTGAATGAAGGGGTTTTCCTCACGTATAAATCAGGGAAAATAAATGGGGAAAAGCCTATTTAATTAATGGTATTTTCAATTTAAACAGGTACACATACTTTTCACGAGCCATTTCTATCAAAGATAATTCTACTAATGGTGTTTTCATGTTCTACTATCTTATAAATGGGAATAAGCAAGCAGGTCAACATGCCTGCCTGTTATCTGAGAGTATTATTGTCTTTTCCGTTCATTTTGTGTTTATCTTTCGAATTTTAACAAATTATCATAAATTTTACAAGTTATTGTGATTTGTTTGATTTTGTGCAATTATTATAACTGATTTGTTATAATAAGGTTGTGAAGTCACTTTTGTTCTTTGTGGGACCAATCCATCTTTTTGAGGACAAGAAGCCCAGTTAATTGGACACCAATACATCGTTGCTTGAGTGCATATATATGTGATTGCCACGTTTTGCTAATGTGATTTATAATGTGGTTTATATTTGTTAACCAATATATACCATGTAATAGAAAACATATTGAAATAAAAAGAAGAATAATCGGGGCTTTTCTTTTTTTGTTGCAAAATTTCTTCCGCGAGCTGAGTATATAGTTTAGTAAAAAGCTAACCTAACTTATATGCTTAACTGTAAGTGGTCGTTTGATAGTTAGCTAAAATTATTCCGGGATTATCCAATACATCGCTGCTTGAGTGCATATATATGTGATTGCCACGTTTTGCTAATGTGATTTATAATGTGGTTTATATTTGTTAACCAATATATACCATGTAATAGAAAACATATTGAAATAAAAAGAAGAATAATCGGCGCTTTTATTTTTTGTTGCAAAATTTCTTCCGCGAGCTGAGTATATAGTTTAGTAAAAAGCTAACCTAACTTATGTGCTTAACCGTAACATATCACATCAAATTACATTTGTTAATTTGCATGTTGATTTTTTAAAATAATTAAATTCAGGCTATGCATGAAAACTTTTACTGGTTTATGTAGAATTTGGAAAATAAAATTTCATACATGTTATACATATTTATACGGCTATAAATCATCTCATTAAAGATAAAACAAGAATTTTGAAGATAAATTATTTTTACATATGAAAAAATGAGTTTTTTTTTGGGAGGGAAAAAGTACTTGGGAAAACAATATCTTGAGTTCATCAAAAAATTTATTAATTTAAGCAATGAGCCGGCACGGGGCGCTTCCCCAGCTAGTGTTCAAAATATGATGAGAACAACAATTTTCATTTTTGATAAATATAAAGGACTAAAATTATTCAAACACGTATTTAAGTATCTATTTTAGTTGATCAACCCCAAACATAACCAACTAATTTTGTCATTTTCTCCCCCATTGATTGTTTTCTTTGGAGTTTAGACTTTTGTCCACCGACTGCCGCGAAGACAGGTACTCGTATGGCATTTGTTAATTTTTTCCACGGCCATTTGTAAAGTCACATCACAGCCCAAAAAGGAGTAAATTTCTTGTACAGTCACTCACGTTAAGAATATTATGAAACATAGTTATTTTATTTTCTTTTGTATCAATAGAATTACTCAATATATATATATATATATATATAAACCACTATTAATTCAACGACTATATAAAATCATACTTATGATCAATGCTGGCCTAAACGTGAAGCAAGTGAAACAGACGCTTTAGGCCCCAAATTTGGAGGCCCCATTTTTCAAAAATTATAAGTTTATAAAAAAAATTACTTTTTAGTGGAAAGGTAAAAAGATTCATATAAAATGTGTCAAGAGAGATTGAATAGACCAGGTATATTATTAATGAGTTAATGATAAAAAGCACACCTAAATTATTACATTTTTCACTAGTCTCATACCCCAGCTATCCATTATTTGTTTACCTACCTAAACTATCATTCATTTTGTATTAAAACACGCCTCGATGCTGAGTTGGCCTTTACACTCTTGTTGTCTATTGTTTTTAAATATCTGCACAACTCAACATTGAGGTGTGTCTTAATACAAAAGAAGTGATAATTTAGGTAGGTAAACTGTACAATGGATAGTTGAGGTATGAAACTCGCGAAAAAATGATAGTTTAAGTGTGTTTTTGACTATTAATTCATTATCAATTTAGATAACATTATTATATAGGAGAGATCGATTATAGAACAAACATTCATAATTTTGCATCTAAAAAATCTAGAAAAATAGAATTCATATAAAAAAAAATCTTGAAAAAGAACTAAGGCTTCTCATCTTATTAAAGCTTGGTTTTAGGCCACCAATGATATTGAGTCGTCCCTGCTTACGATCATATTTCAATTTTCAAGTGATCGACTAGATATTATGAGAAATATTTTACTCTATAACTACATAAAAGTTAAACTCCTTATACATAAAACTACTGTTACCATAATTAGTATTATTATCATCGCCGTCATCATCTATAAGATTTCAAGGCAAACCAATTCAATAACGATGCATTGTATGACAATAATGCATAAGTATAATATATTACGCCTAATATCGTAAGTCATATTTGATTTTGAAACTAGCCTTAGTTCCACATATAATGTTAAAAGAATTGTGAATAGCAGTGGTTTAAAATGTGTTTGGGGTGAGTTTTAGGGCGAGACGTAGTACAAAAGCACCATGACGATTTGGGGAGGCGAAAGTACCGCGAGGCATAAACCTATTGTTCTGGGTGGATGCTTAGGCGTTGGGCTAGTTTTTGCTTTAGGGTAAGCCAGAAAACCTCAAATTAGAGTCTAAATTGCTAAATAAATCTTTAATTTAATACCAAAAAATATAAAAAATTTACTTTATTAAATTTAAAATGTTTAAAAACTTAAATCTCAAAAGTTTTTTGTATCCTTAACCCAAATTTTTATTCTTTTTCTTCGTTTTCTACTGGGTAACTGAAAAAATGATCAATTTGAAAATTATAAAGAAAAAATGCTTTATAGATCATCACTTGTACAGGTTCGACACTTGTAATTATAGATCCCTTCTTCGCTTTTTTTTTTCTTTTTCCATTTCAAGTTTCTTTTGCTCTTTCAAGGTAATTTATAAATTTCTACTCATTTTTTTCCCCAAAATCTCATTAATTTCCTTTACATGAAACAATTCTGGTTAGGTTTTCGTTAATTGTTGATTCTTATTAGCATTTTAAGATGAAATGTTCTACATATATTTCACTTATTTTATGTTTTCTTGAATTTTTATATTTTCTATGTCATTTTTATCTTTTTTTATTATTTATATTATATAAACTATTAGTAATAAATAAAGATCCATAAGGCTTACAACCAGCGCCTCAAGGCTTAAGTCTCGCCCGATATCAAGTATAACGTCTTGCCTCATGCTTGGGCCTTTAAAAACACAAGTGAATAGTATCTCAGAAGGAAGGGTATCTCATTGATTAAGAAGAGCTCTTTTTCACTTTATAATGAGTTACCCTTTATTGGACCTACCTATAAAAAGCTAGTAAAAGAAATTGTGTTGGCGACCGTAAGAATTGAGCCAGAAGGTAAAATTACCCCCTACCAGTATGAACAAGATATACGTAAGGTTTGTGTAAACAGTAAATTCATATCCATATTTAAAGAATTATTTTAGATTAACCCCAAACATACGCAACTACTTTTATCATTTTTTCTTCCATTGTGCATTGGTTTCTTTAGTCCACCAATAGACCCGATAACATGTATAAATCACCTAATATCAAATTATCGAGCCGAATTAAAATTTATCATATCAAATTTTAATTTGATTTATACCCGATATTTACTTTCAATTATCACTTACTGAATTATCAAAATCGAACTTTGAAAATATCGAACCTAATACCGAACGCCCATCCCTAACCATATATATGGGTAATATTAACCAGTGATTTGGATGTTTTGGTTGATCTGTGGCGCCAAATTCATAATGTTAGGGCTTGAGAGTGGAGATCTAACCTCTATGTGATTTCTCTAAAAGCTAACGTGTCAAATGTTGGACAAATTATGAACATATCTTATCTTTTTCCTTCAATACATAATTATCGTACCGAAATTTATCGTATCGAAGTTTGGTTAATGTACCGGACCGAACTTTAAAAATTCGATATTGATATGTACTTTTTATTACGATTATCAAATTACTGAAACTGACATTGAAAATACCGTACCGAATCGAACGCCCACCAGCCATTTATTAATCATTTCCTCGGCTGTACGGCAGATTCTCATCAACCCGAAAGAAAAAGAAAAAAAAAAGCACAAAACAAAAATGGAAAACACTTAACGATTTTCCATCTCTCTGTCCCGTTTCATTCCCTTTTTGTATTTTTTTCATTCATCACTTGGCTAGCATTCATATTCCAGTATTGTGTTGCTTTTTATCATATCAATATTCTCCAATAATTATGCATTGTCCGAATCAAGCTTTGCTTAACTGAAAATAGATTAAAACTCTTCAGAAATTTTGCCTAATCACATGTGGATCACTCTTATGCGTAACTTAATTAATTAATACTACTTGATAATAAGGCCTCCATATAGTTCCAATTCTAGTCACCGGTATAAAAATTCATTTACTACATCAAATTAACTTGTTTCAAAGTTGGACATGTTCATTGTTCCTTCTTTAAGTTGTTTGTTATTATCGAAATCAATCAATATTAAGCTTGGCTTATCGTGTGACTATTGTATTGGGTGAAAGGTGCACCCGGGGTTAGCTTATGAGACCGGATGCTCGATAAGTCCGGGGAATCCATCCAGCTATTTCTCACTCCTACCAACTCATGTCATGTCCATAGAACTCTATCAGAGTGCGGCACGTTGAGGCCGCAGAGAGATCACATCACTTCTACTTTAGGGTTTATATTTTTTTAACTTGGCTTATATAAAGATAGCTTAGGGTAGAAAGAAGCCATCTTCTTGCTCACACTCTTGTAACCTTTACTTTTCTCTCTCAAGAAGGGAATAAACACAAGCTTAGTATTACTCATTTTGAGCTTCTTGAATCATTATTTACCTATCTTTGTAGCTTATTTGTGCATAACCCGTACTCACTATTACTCCGAATCGGGCTCATAATAGAGCTAGGAATTGGATACGATCCACTTGTCTTCAGACCCTATAAAAACAAATCTCTAATTAATTTTCTTATTATGTCTGTTTCACCGAAAAACAGTTCGACGCCGTCTGTGGGGATAAACAGTTGTGGTGCCGCCCTGATCCAAAAGCAAAAGATCTTAAAAAACTAGCTTGGATTTGGCACTGTTCTGTTAAAAAGAAACGCCTGATCATGCCTGAAGTAGCTAGCAGCGAGTCTGGTAAAAGTGCTCTAGTCGGAGTAGGAGACCCGCAGGGCTCCCGACCAAGGGAACAACAGAACTTTAACAAGGAACGCAACCTGGAGTTAGGTGAGCAAGAAGAGAGAGTGGAGATAGCACCACCCCTGGAGGAGGTCCATGACAAGATCCCGACGAGGAAAGATTATCCTAATCATTCAGCGGATAGCAGGGAGAGGCTTTCTAGAGGATGTTATTTTGTAAAAAGGAAAAACGCCCTCATTCTAGGGTATAGGGGATGTACAAAGCGGAGAACCCCCCCTTTGGAAGTAACTTTAACTGTGGTCTTGGAATCAAACAGCGCGATGAGGGAGGGCATGGACAAACTTATAAATTCTTTGACTGAGACCTAAGGACTAGGCCACAGCGGCATTCACAGATGGTTTCAATGTCAGCAGATCAGATGCGTCGAGAAAATTGAAAAAAAAGCCTGAGGGAGTTCCTGGACAAGTCCTGGAATGAGGTGAACAACAGGTACACAGTTAAAATGAGGATAGAGGATCACCTCAGAATCGAGGCCCGGATTGAAATAAGAAGTAAGACATAGGAGAGACCTATGAATGTCCTTTCTGCTAGGCAAAGGAACCCGAATGATTAGGACGACACATACGCGGCACGTCTCCCTCCAATAGGGTGAAGCGGGAAACCGTAGACCACGATATGACCAGGGCCAACCCAAGAAAGCTAGGGAGGTGGCGCAAAGAAAGTCATTGAATGACCCGGGCCCTTCGAGGTTGGCGTCGTATAACTTCAATATGGAAGTTGGTGAATTGGTCATGGAAATGAAAAAGATTAAGGAAGCAAGGCTTCCAGTAGCAACGTGGTCTAACCCGAATAGGTGCGACGTAGAGTTGTAATGTGAGTTTTACACCCTTTCGGGACGTTAGACTGAGGACTATAAACACCTACGCTACGAGATAGCAGATTTATTGCAAAGGGGCACCTGCAGGAATTCTTGAGCAACCAGTCAAAGCACATTTGGGAGAAAAGGATCGGGACTTCGCGTGAGCAACTAGCGCCCTGGGTACGATCAACGTGATATTTAAGGTAAAGATCATCGGAGTGGTATCCCGAGAACCTTATGACAGGAAATCTTCCCGTTTATGAAAAGAAGGGAGGGATCACCTAGAAGACCGCGTCACCTTCGATGTTGCGGAGGAAAAAAAATATAGAAGGAGATGTGGGTGACTGAGCAAATGACCCCGGTGGTCAAAATCCTGAACGGATTCAACTTGTCAAGATTGACCACCTGGGGGCAGATCGAGCTGATCACGCACATGGAAGGGGTCTCCTCGAAGGGTTTGTTTGATGTCCTCGAGGGCGAGATGCTTGTTACATCTAGTTCTCGAAATCTCAAGTTATATGTAATGTAACTAGTAATATTCAATAAGCCAAGGTCAGGTTTAATGAGTATTAGGAAGAATAGAAGTTGAACGAATCGAAGAAATACGTTTCGACGAAGTTGGAAAAACTACCCAATTTTTACGGTCCGTAAAAATTTATATGGACCGTATAAATAGGGGAGGGCAACCATATAATTGGAACAGAATGCTAATTTTTGGGGTCCAGTTTTACGATCCAATTTACGGACCGTATAAATTTTTACGATCCATATCTTGGACCGTAGAATTTGAGGCGATGGCCGAACTCCTCAAGTATAAATACCCCATTTTCACTTATTTCATCATTTTATCCAACACTTATTTGGTCCTAAGACATCCATATACACCTCTATAAACCCTTTCATCTATTTACACAAGTCTACACAAGATTTCAATGTAAATTAGCTCAAGAAAGTTCGTGGTAGCTTCGTATTCTCCCTCACATCAAGTTGAGGAAGTGGAATTTCGAGGATTAAGCTAAATCAAGGTCCATTAAACTCAATCAAGGTAAGATTCTCTTGTGACAATTTAAGCTTCATCAACATGGTAGTTACGAGAATAACGCGTATTAAGCCAAATTGAGATGAGAGTGATGTATAATTTTATTATTGTTGTTGTAGAGATGAATTGGGTGTTAAAATAAGTCAACTTATGTTGAAGGTGGTTATTAGTTGTTGTTATGAACTCGGGAACGTATCAGAAGAATAAGAAATGCTGCCCGAATCGTCATTCAATATTCCTAGTATATACATGATATACAAATATATCTTGGCCTAACGAAAGATGTACTCTCAAATATCGGTCAACTTGTTGTCCAAGCATAGGGTTAAGGATTACTGCGAAGCCACCTCCCGATATACAAGGTATGTAAGGGTTTCCTCTTCTTTTTCTCTTGGCACAAATCCAACTAAAACTCGCTAACGGACGTTCCATAATGAATTCACTCCATTCTAATGATTCGTACTTCATATATGATGTTCTCAGTTACATGGATAGACTCTTATCCATGATGATTAGCTTCAATAAATAATATTGTGATATTGGCATGAGTTCCGTAATGATAATCGGAGGTTACAGACCTTACGTCACTTCGAAAGGCCCAGATGTTACTTCTATGAGTTCATTATGCATTATATATATGCATACTTTTATTTTACTACACCAAGTAGCATTATAGTTGGTCGGGTACCGCACCTATTGTGCAACCATTGATCAGTTAGGTGTTACTACCGAGCCTCACATGGTCGGTTATGTTTCCACCGAGTCACATTTATGTATATTTATGTTTTCAAAGTCACAGCATGCATATCATACGCCCTTCGTGGCAAGATCAGGTTTCAGGTGGTTCCTCTTCTACTTATACTTGTTTCACTGCTTTATTATTATTTCAAGGCTGCTTCAGGATAGTGGGACTTGTACACGGACAGAGCCGCTAACACTGAGGTCACCGGGTTGAGGATTGTCCCGTCGGGGGATACAGCCAGTCAAGCTATTAAAAGTTTGTCTTTAACTAACAATGATGCCGAGTATGAGGCCGCGATTGCAGGATTGGAATTAGCTCGAGGGATCAGGGCGAAAAGCGTAGAACTAAAAATTGATTCTCAGCTGATCATAAACGAGATCCTCAGCATATGTGAGGCCAAAGATGAGCGGATGCGGGAGTATTTGAATAAAGTTGTCATGCTGTTGTATCGCTTCTGACTGTGGAAGCCCACTGAGATCCCTCGAGATGTGAACAGACAAGAAGATGCTCTGGCAAACATGGGATCGTCTTCTGAGGCAATGGAGGCAGGTTCGGATTCCATAGTCCATCTACTGCACTCCATCCTGGAAGCTAGTCTGCACGAGGTAAATACTAGCAGAATGACATCGTAAACTAACTACCGAGCGGGATTCTCCCTGAAGATACCAAAGCCGCACGAGCTACAAGAGTTCAAGCTACACGATATTGCATAGATATAGGGGAGTTATATTTAAAGTCGTACCTAGGCCCACTAGCCAAATGTCTGGGACCAATGGAGGCAGAGTATGTAATGAGGGAAAGACGAACCTGAGACACTTTAAGGTTGGGGACTACGTTCTCCGAAAGATCATGCTCGCAAAGCGGGATGTCAACACAGGCAAGTTGAGGTTTAACTGGGAAGGCCCATACCAAATAGTAGGGATCGCGGGCAAAAGATCCTGTCAAATCAAGGACGAGCACGGTAAAGAATCAGAAAATAGCTGTAGTTTCAACCACCTCAAGAGATTTTATCTCTGAAGGGTCAACAAGTATGGTCCTCGTGGTCTATCTTGTATTTACTTGCTTTTTCTTATTGGCAAGGACTTCCCCTAGAAGAACATATCTCAATCGAGCCGAGGATGCGCTATGCACTATTTTTCTTGACCGAGGTTTTACCGACAAGGTTTTTAACGAGGCAACAGTCCAAAAGCCTGTCACACTCAGCAGATACCGAGACCTCTGGAGAAGCTAGTCATATACCAAAAAAAGATACTTGAATCCTCGGTACGATGCATTCAAGTACCGGGGGGAGATAAGTGAACAATGGGTGAACAAGCGAGACCTCCAAGCACATACTTTCTTGAAGATATATACAGGTGGGCTGGGACTCCCGGTAAGTAGCGGATCTTCCTTGTTCTCTTTCTTTTGTACATCTTATAGAAATTCTGTAAAAGCCCCACAAAATGGCTTATGCATCAACAGGATGGCTAGCTCATCCCAGAATTCAGAAATGAAAAAAGAATCCCCACTTGTTTCTTAATTATTGTCGACAAGACATCTTAAAAAAATGTTTAGGGTAAAACCGAACTCGAAAGTTGCACAACCCCGAAAAACTGCTTCGAACATATGACACGACCTTGGAGCCTCAGAGCGTGTAGGTTCCATGAACCTTTGTGCCATTAAATGAGGTCGAGGCGTCCTCCTCATTAGCACCGAAATACAAGGGCCCTCCTTTATTGTGAATTGGATGATTAATTCCTGGTCGCAAAAAGTGTTCCCGAAAGTGACATTCCCAGAATGAGTTAAGAATGTTAACCTCAAACACTAAACACAAAAAGAAAAAGCATGCACCGGTCAACATTTCCTAACTTAAACACCAACACCAGAATATTAACATAGTTCTGGTAGATGGGCATAGCGCTCACACCCTGACGGTTAAGTGTTAAAATTAAAAAAGCCAACAAGTCATTCCTGACCACAATTTTTGCAAGCAAAACTTATGTCAAAGTGTAAAAGCAAATATAAGATGGATAAACAAACAAACGATTTTTATTCACCAAGAGCAGAAAAGATAGATGAGCTCAAAAGCCCAAACAAAAACATTCAAAGAAGGCACACAATCCCCAATATCCAGCAAAAACAATAAAAACCATGGTCAAATCAGCAAGCAGGCCGTAACATCCACTAAAGGCACAAAGGCCTACAAAAAATAAGCATGAGCATAAGCTAAGCAGGGGGAGGAATATCTTCACTGTCCGAGGAGTCGGTGATGTGCCGTGAATTTTGGCACATTTTATGCCTTTGTAACTAGAAATATTGCTTGATTTTAAGTGTTTTTATATTGTTTCTTATGTTATTTTTGTGTTTTATAGGGTTGATTAACTAAGGATCGGAAATGAGAAGTAATGCTGGAAAAACGGACAAATTTGAGCTAAGCGACGATCCGTAACTCATGTTACGGACCGTAACGGTGTCCGTAACTCATGTTACGGTTCGTACCTTTGAACCGTAACAAGGCCTGAATTTCCAGAAAGTTTCATTGAAACCATCAGTGTTACGGTCTGTAACTCATGTTACGGTCCGTAACATGTCACCGTAACATGAGCTAAATTTCCAGAGAGTTTCAATAAAATCTTCAGTGTTACGGTTTAGTGTTACGGTCCGTAACTCATGTTACGGTCCGTAACCCTTCACCGTAACATCATCCAAAATTCCAGAGAGTTGCCAAGTAATTGTCACCACTTACGCTTCAGAAGGACGGACCGTAACACAGGGTACGGTCTGTCGCATGGTGGTCGTAACGTCGAAGTGGTCAAATGACGAAATGAAGGACGGACCGTAACCTGAGTTACGGTCCGTAACAATGCGGCGTAAGGGCATTTTTGTCCAGAAACTTGGCGCGATTTTTGGCTCTATAAATACATAATGTAGGGTTTTAATTCATTATTCAGATTTTATTTTAGAGGCATAAACCCTAGATTTTTAATCTTGAAGTGATTGGAGCATTTAAGGCAACAACTTCACTCTCATTCCATCTTGTATTAGTATTGTAAGTGTATTATGTTAATCTTTAAGCTTTTTCTGTCAAGAAACATTATGAGTAGCTAATTTCAATTCTAAGGTTGTGAATCCCATGATGGGTATTATGTGAATGAGTTTCTATTATTGATATATGCATAATGGTTGTTGTTATTTATTCTATCTTTGTGTTGTAACGTTGGGTAATGATTGCAAGCATTAGCCGAAGCCATTATATTGACTTTTCTTGGGAAAGAGAGTCAATATTGGTAAGATTGAATAACAATGACTCGAGGCGTTAACCCTCGTTTAATAGACTAACTTAGGAATAAGAATAAGTCTAAATTGGCATTATTGGTCGCTCTTCGATTGTAACTCTTTTATATTCGGATGAATCAAAAAGAGGAAATACTGCTTAATTGTTGAGAAACATTAAGAAGTCTTTAAGAGATCAAGTGCATATTCTTAGAACAACCATTAGAAGTATATCACATTGAAATCCGAAGCATAATATCTAATCAAATTGGGAAACACAACCTTAGTCTCTCTCTCATATTAATTACATTCTAAGTCAAAGTATTCAATTACATTATTCAACAATCAATTCAAACTATCCGGAATAGGATTAAAACATTTAAAGATTGGTATCGCATACGATTAGTACTCTTTTCTCTCCATATTCCCTGTGGGATTCGACCCCAACCTTGTTGGGTTACTATATTTGACAACGTCCGCTTTACGCCATTAATAGGTGTAATTTGAGCGTATCAAATTTTGGCGCCGTTGCCGGGGAATACGGTTCAGAAATTACTAATTGTTGTGTACTATTCTTTAAAACTTTTTCTATTCCATCACACCTCGTTTGCTGTTTTAGTGAACCAGGTGAACAAGGCTGGAAGACCCCATCGCAATCAAGGGAACCAAGGGGGGATCCAAGTGAACCATCCTGCACCAGAAGAAGAGGAGGATGAGAATGTATTTGCAGAATTCATCGACGAAGCTGATTATGCTTCTGCTGTAGTTCCCCCGAGAACAGGAAATGCTAATTTCAAAATTGGTAGTTCTATCTATCAGCTATTGAAACTTGAAGGCTATTTCCGAAATTCTTCGGAAGACTGTCCACTTCGACACCTAAAGAATTTCGTGCATGTATGTTCCCAACAATCTCAAGGTGTTGTTCCTGCTGATGCACTGCGACTGCGGGTTTTCAAATATTCATTAGCTGGCCAAGCTAGGGAATGGTATGAAAAGCTCCCGAGCAATACTATTCATACCTGGAATGAGCTGGCCAATATCTTTCTAAAAAAATGGTTCCCACCCAGCAAAAAGGCTGAGCTTCGGGATAAGATTTTTGGGTTTAAACAACTTCCAGGGGAACAACTATATGCTGCATGGGAGAGGTTCAAATATTATCTAGCTCAATCTCCGAATCATGGATTTCCAGATGCAATTCTCACAGAGATGTTCTACAAGGGGCTAGATACAATGAATCAAATAGCTGTCAACACTGCAGCTGGGGGATGCTTTATGGACAAAACCTTTGTCAACATCACCCGGTTGCTCGACAAGCTTACTACCCATAATCAAGCCTGGCATTCGACTGATAGCGAATTCCTATCATATGGTAGTCCCTCTGTGGCCGCGGTGGCCAAAGAAAATCATGAGCGAGATCATGCGTTCGCTCAACTGCAAACCACCGTGGATTTATTATCCAAAAGGCTTATGGAGAAAGAGGCCAAATGTGTAAACGTTATCGATGAGATGCCACCTCATGCTCCCGGAATGTATCAAGTTTCTGACGAAACTTATCTTGAGGGGCAGCCACAATATGAGGATGCGAATTATGTCAATAACTCGCAAGGGGGTTATCAACGGCAAAACTACCAAGGTTCCGGTAATCACCCATGGCAAAGGCCTCAACAAAATTACCAAGGACAGAATTATGGAAGAACTGATCAGGGTAATCCCAATCAAGGGAATTACAATAACAATAATTATGAGAACAAGAGCTCTAACCCCTACATTCCACCTAGGGGACAAGCATCCAATTCCCAGCCATGGAAAGATATTTCAGCTACTAACTCTGCTGGTAACACGTCTAATGATTCTGCAGAACTGAAGAGTATGATGCAGAAAATGCTGATGAATCAAGACAGAACAGAGAGCACAATCAAGGGAATGTCCCAGGTCCAACTATCGCATTCAGCTTCCATTCAGAAGCTTGAAGCGCAATTCAGAGACCTTTCCCGAGAAGTGCATACTCCTCAACGGGGACAATTACCGAGTGATACAGTTCCTAATCCAAAAGGTAGTGGAGTGAACTCTGTGGAGAATGTACTTGCCATTAGCACCAGAAGTGGAAAAATACTTCAGGATGACAATAAAAAGTCAATTGATCAGGAACCAATTGTTGAAAAAGAAACGCAGCCTAGTGTATTGGATGATATTGTCGAGGAAGAAGCAGGGGAGGAAGTCCCCATTGTAGTTGAAGAAGAGCTGAATCTTAATAAACCAAAGGAACCGGTGGAAAACCAGGAAAAGGGGAAGGCAAAACTTTCCGGTGCTCTTCGCCCTTTGAGCCAATTGTTTAAATCTTCACCGCCTTTTCCTCAAAGGTTGGTGAGAAAAACAGAAGATGAGAAGTGCTTGAGATTTTATGATCAACTCAAGCAGTTGACGATGAACATTCCTTTCATGGATGCTGTTAAAGAAATGCCTGGCTTTGCTAAGTATTTGAAGGATCTTTTAACAAAGAAGAAAAAGCCATTGAAACACGACACTGTGGGTATCACTCACCGCGTTAGTGCCATTCTTTCCAAAACCACTGTGCAAAAGAGGGAAGATCCTGGAGCATTCACAATTCCATGCACCATAGGGCAGCAAAAGTTTGCCAGGGCTTTGTGTGATAACAGGGCTAGCATAAATCTTATGCCCCTGGAAATTTTTAAGAGATCGGGGCTAGCTATGCCAAGGCCAACTACCATGAGGTTGCAGATGGCTGACAGATCGATAAAAAGGCCAGTTGGAGTAGTTGATGATGTGCTGGTTCAAATCGGGGAATTTCTACTGCCGGCAGATTTCGTGATTCTTGATTGTGCTATTGATCAATAAATTCCTATTATTCTGGGAAGACCTTTCCTTGCCACATGGAGGGCTCTTATGGACTCCGAAAAGCACGAAATAAAGTTCCGGGTGAACGATGAGGAGGTGACTTTTCACGCTAGCAAAGGCATGAAGTTACCTAGTCCTTATCAAAGCATTTCAGTCATAAACTCTGTTGACAAGGTGGATGAAGCAGTGGAATTTAAAATGGAGGAAGAATGCTTGAGCGAAGCATTGTTGGCCATCTTGGTGAATTTTGATGCCGACCAAATGTAGGGATATAATGAGACAGTGAATTCACTCACAGGTCTGGGGTCTTACTCTTATGAGCCCAAGAAATTATCTCTTGATCTAGAGAAACGAACAACTCCTCCAGCAAAACCATCAATTATTGAGCCACCGAAACTGGAACTCAAGAAACTGCCATCACATCTTAAATATGTATTTCTTGGAGAAAATGCTACTCTTCCAGTTATTGTGTCATCGCTTCTGAATGAGGGCCAAATTCAAAGACTCATCGTAGTCTTGAGAAAGCATTTAAGAGCTTTGGGTTGGACTATTGCAGACATCCGGGGGATTCCCGCCGGAATTTGTGAGCACGACGAGGAGTTGGAGGAGGATATCCCCTCTTTGGACAAAGGGAAGCGAAGCAGAGCCTCGCCAGATCTCGAGCCCATTCTCCAAAGTCTTGATCCATATGCTGAGTTACGCCCACAGAATGAGGAAGAGGAGCGGCGTACTTTGAAAAGAATCCGCCAGGAGTCCCGGTTAAGTTCCGACACCGCAGGAGCTACTTCTAGCTCAACTCAGCCTACAGAGCCGGCTCACCGTATTTCTCCCCCATCCACTGCTCCACCCCATGATGCTGCGACAGATCCGAGTGCCTAGTGCACTCCAGGGAGGCCCTCCAAATTTTTTACTGCGTTATATTGATGCTTTGAGGGCAATGCATGCTTTTAAGTTGGGGGTGTGGTATTTGCTGATTGGTTGTTGGGATTGCTGTTTTAGTATACTGGATATTGTTTTTATTGTTTTGTTTTGGTAAATATCTTATCAAAATTGTGATAGTAAGCATGTGTTTAAGACAATTGTTATTGTTTTGTTTTGTTGGTATTGTTTTTATTAACAAGTATGTGTTAGGACGTTCTTCGGCTGTTCTTTGCTATGTGTTTCTATTCCCGAAGAATGCTGTGTGTATGTTGAACCTAGCATGTTTAGAATGTTTAATATAGAAGTAAAGTAATGCTGACTTAAGTGGTGGTGGTCCGTGTTTCTAGCATAGATAAAAATGGTTTTTACAAGTTCAATGATATCCCTCCGAAAAATAATTTGTGATGTACATCAAAACTGAGTTGTTGATATTGACATGTATGGTTCTTTTAATGACATTGCAAAGAAAGGGTGTTTATGTATGTGAAATCTTCAAACGGAAATGAAGTCGGAGTATTTAAACAATCCTTATGCCATTGTGTTGTGAGTTTTTAGCTTCTATTTGCATATGATGCCTGCAATCTAGAACTTGCCCGGTTGGTCGTGCGTGAATTCTAAGGAGAATTAGATTGTGAAGTGATCTTAGGCTTTCTTTGTATTAACCCCAAAGTATCTTAAATGAGTCTGGCCCGTACAGAAAATGATCCCTAGTCTCCCATTTTTGAGCCTATAGACTTTTTCTTCGAATAAACCCATTTGGCACCAAGTCCCTCCTTGACACGGAAGATTGACAAATGAGGCTAAAAGTCTAAGTTGGGGGTGACAAGTCAAAAATGCGGAAAATGAGGCTAAAAGCCTAAGTTGGGGGTGACAAGTCAAAAATGCGGAAAATGAGGCTAAAATCCTAAGTTGGGGGTGATAAGTCAAAGATGAGGAAAATGAGGTCAAAGGCCTGTTGGGGGTAATCACGAATATTAAGGGACATAATTCAGCGTGGATATATATATAAAAAAAAAAAAATTGTTCAAAGTTCTAAATAAATCCACGCTAAAAATGGAGGATCGGAAATGATAGGAAGAATGGTGAATGAAGTCAAAAAGAAGTGTCGAGGAGAGTGAGTCACCGATACCCAAATATTCATCCTACCCATCCCTAAGCCAATGTTACAAGCCCAAAAAGTCCTAATGTGATCACGATCAAATTGTTCAAAGTTGAATGCATGGAAAATAAAGGCAAGCCTATGGTATGTGCACGCATGGTATGCAAATTTCTTTGTGAGTGTGAGTGTTCTTCTGTCTCTTTAGTCTTCTGTCCCATTTATGTCGTAAATGTGTGTTGGGACATTCTTTGGTCTATGTGAGGGCATAAGGATTGTAGGTTTCAAAGTAACCGGCTTTCCGGAAGTTGAAATTCATGTGCATAGAGGCCCCCGTACTATGATTATGTCATTAATTGAGGTTGCATAGTGAATTGACATTTTTCCGAAATGTGCATCTTGTGTCACAAATAGGAGATGGATAAGAGCCTAAATATTTTTCTTGAATTGAAGAGTCCGTGCTAGGAACACATGCCAAAACCACCGTAGTCATTCTTATTTTGCTAAGATGTCGTGTGTTAGTAGTGAGTATTGTTGTAGTTGCTTGAGGACAAGCAAAAGCTTAAGTTGGGGGTGTTGATGTGCCGTGAATTTTGGCACATTTTATGCCTTTGTAACTAGAAATATTGCTTGATTTTAAGTGTTTTTATATTGTTTCTTATGTTATTTTTGTGTTTTATAGGGTTGATTAACTAAGGATCGGAAATGAGAAGTAATGCTGGAAAAACGGACAAATTTGAGCTAAGCGACGGTCCGTAACTCATGTTACGGACCGTAACGGTGTCCGTAACTCATGTTACGGTTCGTACCTTTGAACCGTAACAAGGCCTGAATTTCCAGAAAGTTTCATTGAAACCATCAGTGTTACGGTGAAGTGTTACGGTCCGTAACTCATGTTACGGTTCGTAACATGTCACCGTAACATGAGCTAAATTTCCAGAGAGTTTCAATAAAATCTTCAGTGTTACGGTTTAGTGTTACGGTCCGTAACTCATGTTACGGTCCGTAACCCTTCACCGTAACATCATCCAAAATTCCAGAGAGTTGCCAAGTAATTGTCACCACTTACGCTTCAGAAGGACGGACCGTAACACAGGGTACGGTCCGTCGCATGGTGGCCGTAACGTCGAAGTGGTCAAATGACGAAATGAAGGACGGACCGTAACCTGAGTTACGGTCCGTAACAATGCGGCGTAAGGGCATTTTTGTCCAGAAACTTGGCGCGATTTTTGGCTCTATAAATACATAATGTAGGGTTTTAATTCATTATTCAGATTTTATTTTAGAGGCATAAACCCTAGATTTTTAATCTTGAAGTGATTGGAGCATTTAAGGCAACAACTTCACTCTCATTCCATCTTGTATTAGTATTGTAAGTGTATTATGTTAATCTTTAAGCTTTTTCTGTCAAGAAACATTATGAGTAGCTAATTTCAATTCTAAGGTTGTGAATCCCATGATGGGTATTATGTGAATGGGTTTCTATTATTGATATATGCATAATGGTTGTTGTTATTTATTCTATCTTTGTGTTGTAACGTTGGGTAATGATTGCAAGCATTAGCCGAAGCCATTATATTGACTTTTCTTGGGAAAGAGAGTCAATATTGGTAAGATTGAATAACAATGACTCGAGGCGTTAACCCTCGTTTAATAGACTAACTTAGGAATAAGAATAAGTCTAAATTGGCATTATTGGTCGCTCTTCGATTGTAACTCTTTTATATTCGGAAGAATCAAAAAGAGGAAATACTGCTTAACTGTTGGGAAACATTAAGAAGTCTTTAAGAGATCAAGTGCATATTCTTAGAACAACCATTAGAAGTATATCACATTGAAATCTGAAGCATAATATCTAATCAAATTGGGAAACACAACCTTAGTCTCTCTCTCATATTAATTACATTCTAAGTCAAAGTATTCAATTACATTATTCAACAATCAATTCAAACTATCCGGAATAGGATTAAAGCATTTAAAGATTGGTATCGCATACGATTAGTACTCTTTTCTCTCCATATTCCCTGTGGGATTCGACCCCAACCTTGTTGGGTTACTATATTTGACAACGTCCGCTTTACGCCATTAATAGGTGTAATTTGAGCGTATCAGTCGGCAGAGGCATCTGAAGGACAGGTTGTCTCATCGCGGAGGTCATCCAGGGTTACTTCAGCGGCTCCTACATCCACTACGACATCCACCAGGGTCGAAGGGATGTCTGTAATACGACCCTCATGAACCTTCATGAGAGTATCTGCCCGGGTCTTCAAAATAGCAAAATCCTTAATGATGTTGGCAGCATTTTTGTCAGCAGCTCGACGAAGTCGCAGCCAGTTAAAACGAGCTCGGAGTCGAGCCCGGGAATCTTCCAATCCTTGGACCCGTTCTCGAGCGACTGGGCCCCTCCATTTCAGCTTGAGCCTCCTTCCCTTGAAGTTCCTAGTGGGCGACTGTGAGACGTTGAATAGTGCTCTCCCGATAGGACAAGGCCTTCTTAGCCTCCCACCACCAAGATAAAAGGGAAGACTATCGAGACACAAACTGTGACATGTCGGCCTGCAGGCGCAAGTTCTCAGCTTTTAACCTCTCTAATTCTTCGGAGGCAGTGTAGAGTATTCTCTTGACTAGATATATGGCAGAAACGTTTTTGCCATGGCCCTGAGCAAGAAGATGAGAATATGACTTAGAGGCTCTGACAGGATGTAATAAAACCTTCATGTATGAAAAATAAGCAACTTACCTGAAGAAACAATTCGGACATATGAGAAAAGGATGTTTGCAAGCTAAGGCTAATCCCACGGGTAGTATGTGCGTGCTAAGATGTCAAAATGTGTGAGAATTTGTAATTTCCTAAAGTATTCTTCAAATAAGAGAATGATTGATCTCTTACTTCTAAAACTAGATTAGGAGTTTTATCAAACACTTAGAATGCAAAATATTTTGATTGTTTTCGAATATTAAGAAGGACCGGGGTTGTGACATCAATATGACATAGTGATTTCATGGACATGAGTATATTGCTTAACTACTTTGAATTAGTGATTATGATCCAATTAATTATTACTCATTAGAGTTTTCACTCTATCAAGATTTTTCCTAAGAATTTTTGCAAACCCAAAGGAATATATTAAAACCCAATTGCATATGACCCAAATAGAAATCTCCCTATTCCTACTTTGATTTCATTAATCAAGCTTCAGTAATTCCTTAATAAGCTCAACTTCTTGCTACTTGTTCAATATCCAAATCAATTTCTACCTTTCCAAGTAAGAAATAGACATACAAGGGTCTAATTTAGTGTTTGCAACCACCGAATTAACAATAAATCTTAAAGACAAGTAGATAATCACAATTCCAGTACTAATAAGCAAGATAATCAAATATCCATTCACATTAATGTCATAAGCGTCACAATCCCAGCTATGGAATTTAGCTCCTCATATTAGAAATAGAAAATACAAGATAAAGGGAAACTAAAGACATAATGAAAGAGTACTTAAATAAGAAAATTCAAACTCTATGATGAAATCTCTCCAAACTTATCAAAAGTAGGTATAGAGGCTCTCCTAAGTTTAAAGGTGTAAAGACGATGTATGAAAAAGCCTTAAAAATCTATTTAAAGCCATCCAAAAATGTGACAAAAATACCATTCTCTCCTAGCTACGCGGGTAAGGTTCCCAACCACGTAGCTTACGTGGGTACTCCTAGAAGCCAATCTTCTCTTCAGCTACGTAGGTGAGCTACGTGGCCCACACATATTTTCTCTTTTACTCTTTTAGCCACTTTTTCTTCAAATTTTGGCCTTCATAACCACTTTTCTCAAGCCCTTGGAGCTATTCTAATCCTTATGCTTTTCCAAGGCTCCCAAAACCTAAAAATATATCATTCAAACCATAATTAGTTCATTAATCTCACAAATGGGGCATGAATTTATCAATTAAAAGTAGCATAAGTTGGCAAAAATGCCAACTTATCAGACGAATGGATTTCTTAATAAACTAACGATAAAAGTAATACATATAAATTAAAACCAAGGAAGTAGTAGTTCTTTCCCCTTCGTCCATCCTTTGGTAATTTATTGTTGTAATATATTTCGAGCTAGAAGGAACATACTTTTTAGTTGCTTCAGGTCGTCTGGTCACCCATTCACCAGAAACTTTGATTTTAAGACACTGACGACGGTGAAGTACTATTATATCTATTATCCCTTTACTAATAAAAGTTGCAAATCAAAATCTAGAATAGTCTTGTCATTTCAGTGTATATTGATGCAATACAGGCATAAACAGTGGAAGCAAATAGTCAGGATCGAACTTGCATGTAATATAGATAACACATAATCGCAGATTTTAATCAAATATATAAACGATACTTATCTTATGAAGCGTGACCGCGACCGCAATTCGAACCTTCAATCACGAGCAGAAACCATCCACGAGATCGGCCTCCAGTTCAATGGTATGCAGTCTTCTGCTATGTAACATAACTAGCCTTTGGACAGAGAATACTCGTGTGGGCAAGTATTACAACTCAGAAAAAAGTGTGTGTCTTAGGGCTGAAAAGCATCCTATTTTGCAAGCACGTTTTAGGATGCAAACCCTAGTCCAAAACGTGTAGACTTGCTTTTCCCCCAAGAATAATTAGCATACCAGGGATCACATATATAATAACGAGGCTTCCAATTGTTGCTTAATTTGGAATATGAGTGAATTAATCCAACCACAATAAATTACATATTATTCCACTTTAAAATCTGTAATGGCACTCCTCACTTCAATTTCAAAATCTTTCATTAAATCATATTTAACTCCTCATGTCAAGATTACAGATACTAATCAATTAAATTAAATTACTGACAATTTAATTCATTGACTAATTTAGATACTAATCAATTAAATTAAATTACTGACAATTTAATTCATTGACTAATTAAATTCTTTATACTTCTGCTTAACTTATTTCATGTGGCGGATACAAAATTCACCTGCTGGGTTTTCACGTGAAAACCTATAAGCATCCATAAAGGGGTATCATCAATCTCAAAGTCTTGACATGGATTCTATTGACTAATTATTATTTCACAAATGTTATTTGTTGCTATCCAATTATGAGGTACAATTGACTCACAATACAGTCATACCTTTTGATAAATCAAAATAATGAACAAATCACATTGATCATAATAATTATATCAAGATTAAGAGTATAAGTACATTTAATGAACTAGAGAAGTTGTTTTATATATTCAATACAAAAGCACTTATCTTTACTTGGTTCGTTCAATACATACAAAATATACTAGCAGAAGAAGTCGGAACTATATCGTTCCCTTAATGAAAATAAATTATATTTAATCTTGTTCTACAGTCATACCGATGGCTTTATCCAATTTTCATCTTAGCTTGTGAACAGAAAATGTATACTTATAAGAACTAATGGTTTAATCTTCCTTGGATACACTAAACTCTATACACTAAATCATCTATTATATAAGTAAATGATACACATAAGAATACATGATCTATTTAAATTTTTATCAGAAATTGAATAAATAATTTTTTTGTAATAAATACTATATCCAAACACATGGTTAATAGTATATATCCCAACATATATGACATTCTTTATTTATTTAGTTTGTTTCAAAGAAAATTATGCATTTATATTTTTAGAAAATCTATAACTTTAAATTTTTCACTTACCTTTAATAACACACTTCTATCATCATACAAATTTTCATGACATTTTTAAAATTATAAATATCAAAGTCTTTTAAAATTTATATCCGATCAAATACCATCACATAAATAGAAGCATGTGATTGTTTGTGGGGATATAGGAGGGTATGAACAAGTGGTGAGGGGGTTAGGGTAATTCATATGTGGTTGGTAGTGAAGAACATGTCAACGTGATTGTTAGAAAAATAGATAAACATAATAGAAGAAGAAATGACTTTGAGGCATGAAGAATCAACTTTCCTTAAAGAAATATTGTCCATATACAAATTAGGAAAAATACAAGAAATTCCCTTCAGGATACAACAAAGCCCGTGTTTATACCTGCAGATTATTCTATATGCTGCTTCAAGAGTGTCCTTATATTTATAGAATTTGAGAAATAGCTTTTCAGAATAGTCATGCCCTTTCATGAACAGATGTGTCTATTTAATTTAAAACCTCTTATATTACAAACTATCTAATAGATAAAAGCGTATCTAAGGAGATGTCGATCGATGCATGTGGGGAAGGGCAAAAATACACACACACTCTCTCATTCTGGTTCATATTATATATCGTTTAACCAGGGGCAGATCTAGCTTGAAAAAAAAAAGATTAAATTAAGTTCCTTCAGTAAAAAATTATATTGTGCAAATTATGTAAAAATTACTATTTTTAATTACATATAAATTATTGAATTTTCTTGATATAGGAGAAAGTTCTAGTAATTAAAATGGTATAGGAAGTTCGAATATCGCTTTAGGTTAAATCCGACTTGATATATCGACATCATTATGCTGAAATGCAAACTTCCAAAACTCTGGATAGGCATTGGACCACAAAATTTCTTATTGGTGCAATATTCATATACTTCCTTAAATAAAAAATAATACGTACCACAAAATATAACCTTACTTTTAATTGTTTCAGTATAATGTTATGGTCCCTATTTTTCTTGGTCTCATTTGGGAAAGTCTTGTCAATGACGGCAAATCATTTGCTCTATATTACTACTATATATAAGTGAGGATATCAAGTTTTTATAGTCCTCACGTCATAGCAATGAGGTTGCTACATGTGTTTGTTGCTTTTTGCTTACCTATTTTCATTTTTCTCATTCATTTTCTTATGATCATTCCCACTTGAAACTTTGTAATTGAATTAAATTGACACCATATATAGTATTTTTTTGGTGGATGTCTGCTTGTACCTTATTAGATTACTCCTTCCATTTCTTGTTGCTTGTTCCTTATACTAAAACTAATTATTTTTATTTGTCTATTTTAACAAATGAGGAAAGATTTATTAATTTGTCCTATACTACTCTTATCATTAAGTAACTATATAAGAATTATTTCCTCGATCTAAAATTATCTGTTGTGATTACTAAAAATAGTTATCTCAAATTATTTGTCGTTTTAGAAGTTCAGGGTACAATTAATTATTTTTCCTCATTTTACCCTTAGTAGAATTTTGTCATTAATGAAGACGGCACATAAAAATAGATAAATGTTTAATGGAAAGAGATTATAACTTAGACATAAATAAGGGTAAAGTAGTCAAATACCCCTCCTAATTATAATTTCTTAAGGGGCTTTTAAAACAAAAAAGCGACAGATGATTTAAGGAGGAGGGAGTATATAACTTAGACATAACTAAGGGTAAAGTAGTCAAATACGTCTCCTAATTATAATTTCTTAAAGAGCTTGTAAAATGAAAAAGCGACAAATAATTTGAGATGTAGGAAGTAGTAGTCAAACTTACCTCATAACTTATCTGAATAGTTGAGGCAGAAAAATAAAATAACTGATAGTTGACGTGTGTTTTGTTAAATAGTTGGTGATAGTTCATGTAGGAAACTTGCACACCTGATAGTTCATGTAGGAAACTCACGAAAAAGTGATAGTTCAGGTGTATTTTTGGCCATTATGTCTTATTATTATTATTATTATTATTATCATACATTTTGATAAAATTCATGTAAATTTGGAATCACAATTTCATTTCCAATGAAAACATTTGTTAGGTCTTGCTAATTAGTACTCCATATTCTTTTAGATGTGTTCGGTATGGAGAAAATATTTTTCACGAAAATTATTCTTTTAAAAATAATTTCTAGGAAAACAAGTGTGTTGCTTACTTAAATTCTCATCTTTGGTGTAAGCAAAAATATTATGCCAAAATCATTTGTCTATAACCTAGACAAGTACTATGAGAGGTGGGGGTGGGGATGTGCGGTGATGGTTGGTGGGGATGGGAGCTACAATGGTAGGAGTGAAGATGAGGTGTATTGGAATGTGGGGAGGACACAATGAATGTGAAAGCCACTTTGTGAAACTTGATTTCCCTACTTCTATTATGAAAGTTATTTTCCTCATTTTAAGGAATTTGTTTTTCTAAAGAAAATGTTTTTCAAAAATTTTAACCAACCAAACATGAAAAATAGAAAAATATTTTTAAAATATTTCCCTTTATACGGAACACACCCTTTATTTGTTTTAAATCACCAAAATTCTGCTTCTTTAGTGAATATCGAATCTTGTGTCCCTTTGTATTTGTTAATTGTCCTTCCAAACTTCCTTCCTCATGTATAATTTATTCTTTAAAAATTATGCAATTATGTGACTAAAAAACTTTAATAATTATGAAGACTTACCAAAAAGACATGATTAACGTGTTGCTAGATTAAATTAATTATGCAATAGAAAATTAACATAAATTATAGTATTTTTAAATTAAATTTACTACGTTTTTATCATGAGCCCGGGCCACATGCAACTAGTCTACGACATAAATGGAGTCCATTATGCCGACTCGTTTCTAATCATAGTAACAAGCAAGTAACGGAAGATAATTGTGTATGCAGAATTTTAAATAAATAATATCAATCTATTATCACAGTTTAGCTCATACAATTTGTATACGATGATTTTATGATTTTTGCATTATTTATTCAAGTTTATTGGCATATTATTGTAACAACCCGATATTTTCCAAGTGAATTTTAAAGTTACGTCCCTAAATATAGCTTAATAGTTGTAACTAGTTTCATATCATAGCAGGTACTCATTATATCCATATAATATATATATATATATATATATATATATATATATATATATATATATTTATTTATTTATTTATTGTTGAGAATATTAACTATATGATATAATATTATAGATGGTGAATTCATTAAAAGTAAATTAGTGGGCTAGGCCCACTATTTCATCACTAGCCACGTTAAGGTGAAAGTTAGAATTCAGAAAAATCATTATTCTAGTTATTAGCCTTAAAAGAAAAAGAAAAAAAAAAGAACGAGGGAAGGAGAACCGCATAGGGTTTGCAGTTGCTTTCAAAATATAGCAGTGAAGTGAAAATTCTCCTTGAGTTAAAAGAAAAGCATCAGGTATTTATGTCATTAACTTTTAGGATATGAAAATTTCTATATTGCGGTGATGTGTTGTCTAGTGTGATAGGAATGACAAGAGTCTATTGGGAGTAATGATTAAGGGGGTCCACATGATGGTGCTAATATGAAGAATTGTAGAATTAAGCATGAAAAGTTGGTTTCAAAAGTGTAAAAGTAGCAATTCTCTTGTGCTTATTTGGTACAGTGCTTATTTTTTTGGATTTCGTCCCTTTCTTTTTTCTTCCTTTCTTTATTTTTCTTTCTTTATCTTATAATTATTTTCCTAATAATGCCAAAGGGGTATACCCATTATTACTACTAGCTACACATACATCATTCAAATTATTGATTAAATTTTGCATATAGGAAAAGTTAACGTGAGGATTACAGTGAGCTATTAACTGTATCTTTAGTTTATATATATATATATATATATATATATATATATATATATATATATATATATATATATATATATATATATATATATTATTTATATACAACTGCTTATTATTGGTACTAAATTACAGTTTCTACTTTTAAAAAAAAAAAGAATTATGGAATCAAGGTTGGGGATGTTGGGATTTAGTTCTAAACCCAAAATTATAGGATTAGTTTTCCTAAACTAATTCGGAATATTTATTTATGGAATTGAATAGATTGAGGCTATTGGAGATTGTTTGAAGATTTGACCCTTCAAGAGAGTTGCGTTCCGGTTATAAGGCAAGTGAGGCTTAAACTCTTAGTTTACTTGCTTTTCATAAAAAGCATATGGTTTGTGTTGTATGTATGCATTTAAACCGTTTAGTTCGTGTGAGTGGGCAAGCATGATCTAAATTGGATAATTTCCAAGTTTCTAAAGTAATGACCGTATGAGTCCTTTAGCGTAATTTCGCTTAAATAGATACTATTTATGTAAATGTAAAGTTTAGAAGTGGTATTGAATGGATGTATGTTCCACTTATCATATCTTCAGAGGGGCATATTTCCACAGGTCCCATTGATGTTCGGTGAGAGATAGATGCTAGAATTTTAAGTAACCCGGGTAAGATGAGGGTAAATAATGCCCTCTCCGGAAGATGGGGTAAGACATAGACAAATACGTACTATGTACTGTGAGCATACATTCAGATTCAGTGTATTTCATGTATTGCTCGTCCGGGTAAGATGAGGGTAAATAATGCCCTCTCCGAAAACGGGGTAAGACATAGATAAATATGTACTATGTCCCGTGAGCATAGATTCAGATTTAGAGTATTTCATGTTTTGCTTGGTTGTGCTTCATGATTTTAGCTTTAGCTTCAATGTTTGTATATATTTAATATGCTTGTACTGTGTAATTGCTTTTATGCATTATCAGGAATTTCAAAGACTTGCCCCAGGGGTAAGCTGAGAGTGTCGATGATCTTGCTGGGTCTTTTAGACTCACACTTGTTGATGTTGTATGTGTGCAGGTGTGGTTAACGGTGACCAAGTAGCCGATACTTGATTCATTCCAGCTTTGTTCAGTCCAGTTCAGTGGAGGTGAGCCACCATTAGATCATGGCGGCCTCTTCTTCTTTAGTCGACTTAGTAGTATTCCGAGTTTCGTCTCGTACTTTTCTATTCAGACTAGTAGTTTCATGACTTAGACATTTTATGGGGTTTATGGGCAAGACTCAGTATTTGTATTTCGCTTCCGTACTTTTCGTTATGTTATGACACTTTGCGTATTATTCATTTTATTCGTTAATTTTCGCATGATTATCTTAGAGGGTTCGCCTTATAGGTAGAAGCTTGAAAGGTGCCCGGTCACGGCCGAAGTGTCAGATTTGGGTCGTGACAAACTTGGTATCAGAGCACTAGGTTTCAGTTTCCTTGAAGTCATGGAACGATGCCTGGTAGAGCCTTGTAGATCGGTACGGAGACGTCTGTACTTATCTTCGAGGGGCTGCTTGGGTATTTTAGGAAAAATTTCCCTTCTTTCTACTTCTTATCGTGCCATTAAAGTTTAATAAGGAATTAACCCTTTTCTTGTTCTGGAACAGATGGCTAGGACTCGATCTTCTGCATCTGCGGGGCGAGGGGGTGCACCAGTTGCACGGGGGAGAGCCGGGTCACGAGGATGGCCTCCAGCACGACAGGCTGCTATGCCTAGAGGTAGACCCCCAGCCGCCATACAGGCACCACCCGAGCTCCCGGCAGAGGAGGATGTCATGGACATACCAGCAGCAGCCCCAGTTGAGGGAGCTACAGTTTCAGTACCACCAGAGTTTATAGTCAGGATGGTTTCAGTTTTAGAGGCTATTGTTCCTCGTCTAGGTGGAGTTATGCCTCCAGCTACTTCTCAGACTCAAAAGGGTGTGGGTGGTCAAACACCAGCCACTCTTACCACAGAGCAGCGGGTCGCACAGGATTTTCAGACACCACCACCTGGTTTAGCTCCACCACCAGCTGAGGTGGTAACACAGCCAGCAGTTCATCTAGGGGGTACAACTTTGGTTACTGGTAGGAGAGCAAGTGCTACAGATGAGCTTAAAACTTTCATGGGTTTTGGACCACCGAACTTCGATGCTACCCCTAAGTCGGTGGGTCCCCAGAGGTTCATAGACAGGTGTGAGAAGATTCTGATGACTCAGGGTATTTTACACACTTACGGGGTTCACTTCACAGTTTTTCAGCTTTCGGGATTGGCAGAGTCATGGTGGACTACCTTGAGTCGTAATAGGCGTGCAAATTTTCCGCCACTTACTTGGGCCCAGTTTGTGACACTTTTTATGGATAGGTTTCTACCTCCCAGTCAGCGTGATGCTTTGCGCGATCAGTTTGAAAAGCTTCGTCAGAACGACATGACCGTGGCACAATATGATGCAGAGTTCACGAGGTTGTCTCGTTATGGCCTTGAGATCATTCCTACTGAGGAGTATCGGGTCATGAGATTTGTGAATGGGTTGAAAGGGTCCCACCGTACCGCTTTGGCTACTGAGGTGCGGAGGTCTTCCTGTGATCAGGTTCTAGATAGTGCTATGCGTCGAGAGGGATACTATTTAGAGGACAAGACTGAGTGATAAGGGAAGAAGTCGCGCACATTAGTGGTATCCAGTTTGGCTCCATTTGGGAGCAGGGGTGTTCAGGGTAAGGGGTCATCTAGACCTCCTCAGTTAGCTTCACATAATCATTCTCAGGACTCACTTGGTTTTCAGTCAGCCCGGCAGGGGCAGGGGCAGCAACAGCACCAGAGACATAGTTCTTTTCAGAACAGGGCTTATCGTTGTTCTTCTTGTGGGAAGAACCATTCAGGAAAGTGTATGAGAGGTTTCACTGGATGCTATACTTGCGGGGAGCAGGGTCATTTGTCTTTTGCATGTCCTAGAGTTGTAGGCGCAGTCCAGCCGGCAGCCCAGCAGCAGGGTGCCATTGCGGCGCCACCTATAGCCGCAGTTCCAGCTAGAGCAGTACCACAGGCAGGTCGTGGAACAGCTAGACAGGGTACTCAGGGTGCACAGGCAGTGGGTGGACAGCCCCGTTTCTTTGCTTTGGCCAGACAGGATGTTGACGCATGTGATGCAGTAGTCACAGGTATTCTCACAGTTTGTTCTCATCCGGCATTTACCTTGATGGATCCTGGATCCACTTATTCTTATGTATCCCCATTTTATGCTGCTTGTTTGGAGCGAGTACTCGATTACATAGATGCGTCTTTTATAGTATCTACCCCAGTTGGGGAGTCTATAATGGTAGATCGAGTATATCGTGATTGTATAGTATCTATTCAGAGTACAGAGACCTTGGTGAATCTTCACGAGCTTCAGATGGTCAGTTTTGATGTCATCATCGGTATGGATTGGTTGACAGCCTGTTATGCTACACTTGATTGTCGTAACAAGCTAGTTAGATTTGATATACCTGGAGAGCCGAGATTAGGGTGGAAAGGTACCACAGCCGCTCCAGAGAAGCGGATCATTTCTTATTTTAGGGCTCGTAAGTTGATTAGCCAGGGCTGTTTGGGATTCATAGCCACGGTTCGAGATACTCGAGCTAAGACAGTGACTATAGACAGCATTCCGGTTGTACGGGACTACCCAGATGTATTTCCTGAAGATTTGCCAAGATTTCCTCCCACCCGAGAGATTGAGTTTTACATAGATACTTTACCGGGGACTCAGCCTATTTCTATTCCCCCGTATCGTATGACACCTGCCGAGTTGAGGGAGCTGAAAGAACAGATTCAGGATTTGCTTGATAAGGGTTTCATCAGGCCCAGTGTGTCACCTTGGGGTGCTCCAGTATTATTTGTGAAGAAGAAGGATGGTTCCATGCGAATGTGCATTGACTACAGGCAATTAAACAAAGTCACAATCAAGAATAAGTATCCACTACCTCGTATAGATGATTTATTTGATCAGCTTCAGGGTGCAGTCTGTTTTTCCAAGATTGACTTGAGATCGGGTTACCATCAGTTGAGGATCAAGAAAGAGGACATCTCGAAGACAGCATTTCGGACTCGTTATGGCCATTATGAGTTTTTGGTCATGTCCTTTGGGCTTACTAACGCCCCGGCAGCATTTATGGATCTTATGAATCGAGTGTTCAAGCCTTTTCTCGACACTTTTGTTATAGTATTCATTGATGACATATTGGTCTACTCCCGTAGCCAGTTGGAGCATGAGGGTCATTTGAGGGCGGTGTTAGAGAAGTTGCAAGAACACAAGCTTTATGCCAAATTCTCGAAGTATGAGTTCTGGTTAGACACAGTGGCATTTTTAGGTCACGTGGTTTCTAAGGATGGTATTCTAGTCGATCCAAAGAAGATTGATGCAGTGCAGCAGTGGCCTAGACCTACTACTCCTACTGAAATCAGGAGTTTCCTGGGCTTAGTCGGTTATTACAGACGCTTCGTGGCAGGATTTTCAGTAATAGTTGCACCGCTGACCAGATTGACGCAGAAGAATGTCCAATTCAAGTGGACAGAGGAGTGTGAGTTGAGCTTTCGAAAGCTCAAGACAGCTTTGACTTCGGCTCCAGTATTGACTTTGCCTACTGGGGAGGGAGGCTATTCAGTGTATTGTGATGCCTCGAGAGTGGGTTTAGGTTATGTTCTGATGCAGAGAGGCAAGGTGATTGCATATGCCTCTAGACAGCTGAAGAATCACGAGAAGAACTACCCGACTCATGATTTAGAGCTAGCAGCAGTGGTCTTTGCCTTGAAGTTATGGCTGCATTATTTGTATGGCGAGCCATGTGAGATATTTACATATCACAAGAGTCTTCAGTATATCTTTAAGCAGAAAGATTTGAATTTGAGGTAGCAGAGATGGCTTGAGTTACTAAAGGATTATGCTATGACAATTTTGTACCATCCGGGGAAAGCTAATGTAGTGGCAGATGCTTTAAGTAGGAAGTCAATGGGTAGTTTGGCTTCTATTTCAGCCTCAATCCGACCTTTAGCTATAGATTTTCAGCGGTTGGCCAATAGTGGTGTTAGACTTGATGTCACGCCTTGTGGACGGATACTTGCTTGCGTAGTTGCACAGTCTTCTTTGATTGAGCAGGTCAAAGCTCATCGGTTCGAGGATCGCCGGTTGCTTAAGCTCAAAGAGCAAGTGAAGCAGGGACAGACTAAGAGAGCGACTATTGACTCCGATGGAGTGTTATGGCATGATGGCAGGTTATGTGTACCAGATGTAGGAGACCTGAGGCAGACTATTATGGAAGAAGCTCATAGTTCTCGCTATTCCATACATCCGGGAGCTACAAAGATGTATCAAGACTTGAAGAAACATTTCTGGTGGATGAGGATGAAGAGAAACATATCTGATTATGTGGCTCGTTGTTTGAATTGCCAGCAGGTTAAGTATGAGCATCAGAAACCTGGAGGGTTAGCTCAGAATCTGGTTATTCCCGAGTGGAAGTGGGAGAGAATCACTATGGACTTCGTGGTGGGCTTGCCACGTACTCTGAGGAGACATGATTCAGTTTGGGTGATTGTGGACAGACTTACCAAATCTGCACATTTTATACCGGTTCAGACTACATTCACAGCAGAGCGGTTAGCATAGATCTATACTCGTGAGATAGTTCGATTGCATGGCGTGCCCATTTCTATAATTTCTGACAGAGGGTCACAGTTCACAGCTCAGTTTTGGCAATCTTTTCAGAAAGATTTGGGTACTAAGGTTGAGCTCAGTACAGCATTCCATCCGCAGACTGATGGTCAGTCAGAGCGGGTTATTCAGATCTTGGAGGACATGTTGAGGGCATGTGCCATCGATTTAGGAGGTCATTGGGACGAGCAGTTGTCTTTGGTAGAGTTCGCCTATAATAACAGCTACCACTCCAGTATTGAGATGGCTCCATATGAGGCTTTGTACGGTAGGCGGTGTCGTTCTCCAGTTGGTTGGTTCGAACCAGGTGAGAGGAAGCTTTTGGGTCCAGAGATGGTTCAGCAAGCTTTGGAAAAGGTGAAGGTAATCCAAGACCGGCTCAAGACAGCTCAAAGCAGGCAAAAATCCTATTCGGACAAGAGAGTCCGCGATCTTGAGTTCACAGAGGGTGATTTGGTATTGTTGAAAGTATCGCCCATGAAGGGTGTCATGAGATTTGGCAAGAAGGGCAAGTTCCCGAGATATATTGGTCCTTTCGAGATCCTAAAGCGGATAGGAGCAGTTGCGTATAGATTGGCTTTACCGCCATCCTTAGCAGGAGTTCATCCAGTTTTTCATGTTTCTATGCTCCGAAAATACTCTAGAGACCCGAGCCATATTGTTCAGGTTATTGACCATGAGACAGATCATCTTGATCAGAAGTTAGCCTATGAGGAGGCCCCGATAGCTATTTTGGATAGGCAAATTCGCCAGCTGAGATCCAAGAGTATTCCTTTTGTAAAAGTCTTATGGAAGAACCATCCGAGTGAGGAAGCTACTTGGGAGGCAGAGCAGGACATTCGAGACAGATATCCCGAGCTTTTCTCTTGAGTCATGTCAAGAGAAGAAGCTCCAATGCATTTGTGCATTGGTTACAGGTATACTCTTTATGTGTTTTCACGAGGATTAAACTAATAGATAGTGCGTTTATATATTCGCATTTATGTGTTGACTTATTTGAGTTACATTGGTGTTATATTTTTATTTGTAATTTTGCATGATGGTACGGGGTCGCCTGGTGCCCCATTTTGCATGTGCTTGATGGTATGGAGTCGCCTAGAACTCCCTAGTATATGTTGATTTATTTATGATGTTTGTTGGTGTTGCTATTAGTGGTTTTATACTAGATATATAAGTGACATTAGTCATAATTATAGAGGAAACTCTGCCCAAATTTCAGTAGGCCTAAGAGACTGGTTGAGACAGTTAAGGTTGTTAATGTGTTCCTCCTTGACCACACGAAGAGCTGTTCTTACGTTCGAGGACGAACGTTATTTAACGGAGGGAGAATGTAACAACCCGATATTTTCCAAGTGAATTTTAAAGTTACGTCCCTAAATATAGCTTAATAGTTGTAACTAGTTTCATATCATAGCAGGTACTCATTATATCCATATAATATGTATATATATATATATATATATATATATATATATATATATATATATATATATATATATATATATATATATATATATATTGTTGAGAATATTATCTATATGATATAATATTATAGATAGTGAATTCATTAAAAGTAAATTAGTGGGCCAGGCCCACTATTTCACCACTAGTCACGTTAAGGTGAAAGTTAGAATTCAGAAAAATCATTATTCTAGTTATTAGCCTTAAAAGAAAAAGAAAGAAAAAAAAAAAAGAACGAGGGAAAGAGAACCGCATAGGGTTTGCAGTTGCTTCCAAAATATAGCAGTGAAGTGAAAATTCTCCTTGACTTAAAAGGAAAGCATCAGGTATTTATGTCATTAACTTTTAGGATATGAAAATTACTATGTTGCAGTGATGTGTTGTCTAGTGTGATAGGAATGACAAGAGTCTATTCGGAGTAATGATTAACGGGATCCACATGATGGTGCTAATATGAAGAATTGTAGAATTAAGCATGAAAAGTTGATTTCAAAAGTGTAAAAGTAGCAATTCTCTTCTGCTTATTTCGTACAGTGCTTATTTTTTTGGGTTTCGCCCCTTTCTTCTTTCTTCCTTTCTTTATTTTTCTTTCTTTATCTTATAATTATTTTCCTAATAATGCCAAAGGGGTATACCCATTATTACTACTAGCTACACATACATCATTCAAATTATTGATTAAATTTTGCATATAGGAAAAGTTAACGTGAGGATTACAGTGTGCTATTAACTGTATCTTTAGTTTATATATATATATATATTATATTTATATACAACTGCTTATTATTGGTACTAAATTACAGTTTCTATCTTTAAAAAAAAAAAAAGAATTATAGAATCAAGGTTGGGGATGTTGGGATTTAGTTCTAAACCCAAAATTATAGGATTAGTTTTCCTAAACTAATTCGGAATATTTATTTATGGAATTGAATAGATTGAGGCTATTGGAGATTGTTTGAAGATTTGACCCTTCAAGAGAGTTGCGTTCCGGTTATAAGGCAAGTGAGGCTTAAACTCTTAGTTTACTTGCTTTTCATAAAAAGCATATGGTTTGTGTTGTATGTATGCATTTAAACCGTTTAGTTCGTGTGAGTGGGCAAGCATGATCTAAATTGGATAATTTCCAAGTTTCTAAAGTAATGACCGTATGAGTCCTTTAGCGTAATTTCGCTTAAATAGATACTATTTATGTAAATGTAAAGTTTAGAAGTGGTATTGAATGGATGTATGTTCCACTTATCGTATCTTCAGAGGGGCATATTTCCACAGGTCCCATTGATGTTCGGTGAGAGATAGATGCTAGAATTTTAAGTAACCCGGGTAAGATGGGGGTAAATAATGCCCTCTCCGGAAGACGGGGTAAGACATAGACAAATACGTACTATGTCCCGTGAGCATACATTCAGATTCAGTGTATTTCATGTATTGCTCGTCCGGGTAAGATGAGGGTAAATAATGCCCTCTCCGGAAACGGGGTAAGACATAGATAAATACATACTATGTCCCGTGAGCATAGATTCAGATTTAGAGTATTTCATGTTTTGCTTGGTTGTGCTTCATGATTTTAGCTTTAGCTTCAGTGTTTGTATATATTTAATATACTTGTACTGTGTAATTGCTTTTATGCATTATCAGGAATTTCAAAGACTTGCCCCAGGGGTAAGCTGAGAGTGTCGATGATCTTGCTGGGTCTTTTAGACTCACACTTGTTAATGTTGTATGTGTGCAGGTGTGGTTAACGGTGACCAGGTAGCCGATACTTGATTCATTCCAGCTTTGTTCAGTCCAGTTCAGTGGAGGTGAGCCACCATTAGATCATGGCGGCCTCTTCTTCTTTAGTCGACTTAGTAGTATTCTGAGCTTCGTCTCGTACTTTTCTATTCAGACTAGTAGTTCCATGACTTAGACATTTTATGGGGTTTATGGGCAAGACTCAGTATTTGTATTTCGCTTCCGTACTTTTCGTTATGTTATGACACTTTGCGTATTATTCATTTTATTCGTTAATTTTCGCATGATTAGCTTAGAGGGTTCGCCTTATGGGTAGAAGCTCGAAAGGTGCCCGGTCACGGCCGAAGTGTCAGATTTGGGTCGTGACAATTATACAATTATTTATTAAAAAATATTATCCCCTCCGTCTCAATTTATGTGACACTTTTCGCTTTTGGAGTGTCAATTTTGACTAAATTTTTAAGCCAAATTGGATCAGATTAACTTAATATTTTAAGATTAAAATTTATATATTTTGAAAACTACATAAAAAGTATTATAATTTGTAACTTTTCATATCAATTTGGTGAAAAGATACATCTTAAAATGTTGGTCAAAGTTCATGCAATTTGAATCTCAGAAAATGAAAAGTGTCACATAAATTGGGACAGAGAAAATATATGTCATATTTGTTTCAATTTGTTTACGATATCACGTCGAATAACATCACTTGATTGAATTTGAAAGTGTCTCTGTCAATGCGTGAAGAAGAAACCGCTCATCTCCAGCAATATGCATGGAAAATATTATGTGATCGATGCGCATGAAAAGTTATCCCCATGGGTGATTATTATTTTTTATTTAATTATTAATGAGATGACTAGTATCAAATGAATAAACTTCATTATATTTTATTTCATTGTGATGATATGACTAGTATATTTTTGTAGTCAAATCAAGTATTAGCATGGGTGTCGGTGTTTGCTGGGTATGGTGCCATGGATTGTGTGCGATAAATGCCGATGCATGTAGCTACCCTACTCTGTTGAAAACTATATAAAAAGTCAAAAAATTCTTTAATATATATATATATATATATATATACACACTCATATATACACACACTCTCATCGATTGCACTTATTGATATAAAACCTGCCAAATTTCAAATATATAATCTTGCCAATTAAAGTCCAAAAATTATGAAACTTGACAGATTAGTCAAAAATAATATAATAAACTACTTAAAAAAATAATTCAAAAATGATATAAAATTTTGAAAACGATGGGTTGCCTCCCACCAAGCGCCTAATATATTGTCGTGGCATAACATGAGTCAACTTTACCACTTTTCCCTCCATTTGGAGAATATGAACTTTCGCCCCAACTTTGAATCAAGATTCCGGTGATAATCGTGGGGCGATGATAAAAAAAACAAAGAGGCCAACTTTCGAATATCGCATTTTGCACTTTTTGGCCTTTAAGTGAGGGATGTCATTTTGTCGTCTTGGCATGACAAACTTCAAAATAAAAACGCCTTGTTCTTCACCTCAAAAATTCTCCATAGGCTCGGTTAATTCAATTTTCATATCATCCACTAAGCACAATGTTGAAAAATGGTTGGAATGCGGTTTAAGGCGCTCCATTTTCAAATAAGCTTCATTTTTGACATCCTCATCCCCAAATGAACTAGAGTCTTCAAAAAATATTTTGTGAACCTTTTTATTCAACTCTAGTATCATTTCTTCAACTTCGGCATCATTCACTAGTTTTGGGTTGGTCAGTTGGCAATTCACCATTAGCTCTTTAAAATCAATCTTGACCTCATCTTCAATTGAAGTCAACTCAAAATTACTCTCCACGACCCTTTTATGTTGTATGCCTCAATTTTTGCATTTAATTCGGCCTCCAATACCCGGATAGCAATTTCAAGTAGATTAATTTCTTGACTTTGCTCAACATGCATTTTTAGAAAGTCTTCCATCATCCGTGAAATGCGTTCGTGGTGATCCCTATAGATTCCAAGTTGTTAAGCTTGATTCATTAGCCACTCTTGGCTCACAATTTCCACTTTGTCAAGTGTTTCTCCATGGTGAGAGTCCTTCAAAGTTTGTAAAAATCCACCCATGGAAAAATTCATGTTTTGGACACTCTCAAGTCTACTCTCAACACCCTCAAGTTGGTGAGCATTATGAGCCTCAACCAATAATTTCATTTGATCCTCGAAGATGTGAATAGCTTTGCCATTGCTCAAATAGATCAATTTCTTGACTTTGCTCAACATGCATTTTTAGAAATTCTTCCATCATCCGTGAAATGCGTTCGCCGTGATCCCTATAGATTCCAAGTTGTTAAGCTTGATTCATTAGCCACTCTTGGCTCACAATTTCCACTTTGTCAAGTGTTTCTCCATGGTGAGAGTCCTTCAAAGTTTGTAAAAATTCACCCATGGAAAAATTCATGTTTTGGACACTCTCAAGTCTACTCTCAACACCCTCAAGTTGGTGAGCATTATGAGCCTCAACCAATAATTTCATTTGATCCTCGAAGATGTGAATAGCTTTGTCATTGCAATTAATTGCGTGCCTCAAGTAATTAAGTGGTTGCCTCAAGTCCTCAAGTTCTAAGTTCAACTTTACCTCCTTTTCGAGAATGGTCTTCAACATGAGCATTATTCTCTCATTTTGAGCATTTGAGACTTCTTCCACTTCCATATCCCTATCATCATCAAAACCAAAAGTAGAATCGTCATAGTAGGGGTTCGGGGAAGGGAAGGACAAATAAGCACAATTAGCCCAATGACCATTTTGACCACCACACCTATCACAAACACTCCACTCATAGGTTTGAGATTGTGCGCACAATCCGCCCCCGGGAGAATTCAAACAATTTTGACATGAGTGTGGTCCTCCACAATAAAGAGAAGGGTCATCAATGTTTGAATAACTACCATCCGACCAATTTTCATTATGTGATGACATTTACAAAAACTTAGAAAATAAACAAAGACAGAGAAAATAACTACACAAATATTCACAAGTTTGGATCAAATCAAGTAAGTTTAAATCCCAAACTAACCCAGATACACCAAATTGTTCCCCGACAACGGCGTCAAAATTGATAACGTCCAAATTCCCTCCGCAAAGAAAAAGTGTACACGGTCGTATGCAATATAATTTACCCAACTATGAGTCGGGATCGACCCTGACTCATAGTTGGGTAAATTATGTTGCAGACGACCGTGTACACTTTCTCTTTGAGGAGTGGATTTGGATGTTGATCCCACAAGGAACAATATATTAGGCAATTTAAACAAGTAAGGAATTATCACCAACTACGCTAAGTCAAACACTTTTTCAGTATTTGATTTTTGTTTTAACAACTGACAAAGATAAAACTAACTAGAAAGCGGGTAAAATGATTAATGGCCACAAGTATGGATACAAAGGAAATTACGCTCAAGTAACGATCCAATGTATTTCACGATTTTACAACTATGAGTGAGCTTATGCTAATTAGATAAGGATCTCTAAAATCTCATCAAAAGTCTCTCGACCAAATCAATGAATTTCACTCTAAGCTTTCTCAAGATATTAGATGGGTTTTAAAGCCCCAAATTCTTGTTAATTAATATTTCCCAACCTCAATCTTCCTCTCTCGAGCTCAAATCGAAGTAAATGGGCGGGTCTTAGGGTTAGCTAATCCCTTAAGAAACATTAAAGAACAAGATTAATTAAAACAACAAAGACCCACTTCAACAAAAATAAAAATCATTCAATACATAAGCAAAACAAGAGTTTCAATCCAAACTTTAACAATGTATACTTCCATAAACAAGGTTCAAGTATAGAAATGAAATACTATACACTTAGATATTTAATACATAGCAAGGAATTAAAGAAATGAGTAAAGGATTAAGAAATTTTTCCCATCAAAACTTCAAATCTTCAATCCCCAAGTGTGGGTGTTGGAACCCTAGCTCTCCAAGACTTGTAAAATGGCCAAAGATGAAGATATTTTCCTTCAAGTCTTCCTTTTATAGTTGCACAAGTTTCCAATCAAAAATATGTCCAAAACAGCCACTGATTTTCGGAATTACAAATCTGGCCGTTTTTGCAATTTTAACCATTTTTCTCATTTTCTTCAATTTGGCCTCTTTTGACTTATTTTCACTTGGTTTCTTTTCCGATCACTTCTAAATCACAAAACCTGTAAAATAGGGGTAAACGACATTAAATCCAGTATTTTCTCAATCAAACATTGCAAAAGTCTAAACTTAAAGAAGAAATAAGTAGGTAAAATACCAACTTATCAAGGGGTTGTACTATAGTTTTAATTTTAATAATTTTGAATAACCGGATTATCTACATATTTAAATTATAATAAATTATTTAAATGATAATATATAATTATAAAGAGAAAATAACAAACATAACAAAAACAACTAATATGTGATAAAAATAAAACTTGAAAATTAGAATGACCCAAAAAATTGATGAGTTGATTGCTAAATATTTTTTTTTTTGGCGCTTCAGTAACTCTTCGCAATGCTTGAAATGCGAGAAAAAAAATAGAAAAGAGTGCACACTAAATATATGTTATCAATATAGTACTCTTAAGTTATTATTTTTCAGAAAATAATACTATAACTTACCCTAAAGCCGGCCTTGTAAACAGTCGCATCGTAAAATAATTTTTATATTATCAAGTGATCACTTGAAATAGATCGGTCATATAGCTAGTCAATCTCAAGTAGAAGCGGAAGTAGAATTTTGAGTTCGTGACTCTGAACCATAATCACTTTTGCTTAATGAGTTCTGGATAAATTATTTATATATATGAAATAAATTTCTTAACACGAATAAAAAGTTTGATCTACTAGGTTCTATTGAACCCATGGCTTTAAGGCTGGCTCTGCTCTCGATCTTACTGATCCTGTAGCTTTAAGGTTGGTTCCAACCTTGATCTTAACTTGTTTGGAGTGAAGGTGCAATTATCATTGCCATAAGTCAATTCAGAGGTAGTTATAGGTAACAATTAAATAAAAATGCAGTTTGTGATCTGTAAAACAAGGCAGATTATTTGATACTACAAGTAATATACCTTTTAAAATGAGGCTAAGATCTGCATACATTCTATCCTTCCCAGACCCCACTTGTGAGATTATCACTCGGTATGCTGTTGTTTTCTGTTGTGGTCCGTGTATAAGTTAAATTCATACATATAGGTGTATCTTTATTAGGGTAATATGGTTGGTTTATAAATCATTGAATAATTTTTTATATTGGTGTCACTAGATCTAATAAGAAATCCAAACTTCAAGAGGTGATGTGCACAGATTATCTATATTATTATACAAGACATAACCAGACTATATAATTTGTCAAAAATCCTTTCAAATTTAATTATAGCAATTAGCTTATCTTGATTATTTAATATTAGTATTGCATAATCGACTAGAAAATAATATCTCTAATATAGTAGTAGTACTAGTACTTTTTGAAAAATAATGAAAATAATTAACTAATATGCGGTCGTAAAAGCCAAAAGCTAGGTTTGCTTAAAATGCTGACCAGATCATAAATCTAAAGAAATATTTTCAAAGAGAAAAGGAAAATCCGAATTTATTTACTTCATTAAATCATTCAACTATGATAAGTTGCATCAGTTTATTGTGTAAACATTCGGTGCTGGTAATCAGTTACCCACTCAAGTGAATAATTAATTTCGATTGATTCGCCAACAACTCTAGTGTGGATGATTTAAATCAAATTAACTTAATTTTGATTCTCTGGTGAGTATTAATTCCAGTGTTGGGATCGAAATAATCAGTCGTCATGCGGAAGCTTATAATTTTAAAAACTTGAACAATGATAAATCAGACGATAAAGAAAAACATACTAAAAGAGGCATAATATTCTAATATGCTTTGATCAATTGATCTACATATGAAAACTAATATAAAAGCATAAAATTTATTGAGAGGAAAATCTCCCCCTAATCAAAACTCTCTAAACGATTACACTGTGGATGCTTTTCAAGCATTAAAAACTATGGAGAGAATAATCTCCCCATAAACAAGACTCTCTAAACGACTACATTGTAGATGCTTTTGGGTGTGTTATATTGTATGAGAGGGATTCTTCAATATATGGAAATTCAAAACCTTTTCCTCCGAGAAAAGGACTAGCCAAATATGGAAGAGAATTATATTTTTCTTTCAGTAAAAGTAAAGCAACTATGGTTGTATTTTGACTTTTCTTTAAGAGAAAAGTAAAACTCAAATATGGTAAGAAAATCAGAGCAAAAGTCTAACAAATCTCCCCTTTTGGCCTGAATTTTCTTAACAAAAGTTGATATGTCTTCTTCACATAATCTTCATCACTGGCTCTGCTGCTTGCTATGGTTAAAAGTAGGCATGGGTTAAAAATTTGAGCCTTGTGCGTTAAAAGTGAGCATAGGTTAAAAGTGGAGCCCTTGCGTTCAGAACAAGGGTTAAAATTGACATGAGCATTTCAAGTTAGCAAGGGTTGAAATTTGAGGCCATTTGTTAAAAGTAAGCACGAATTGAAAATTGGAGCTCATGTGTTAAGTAAGCATGAGTTAAAAATTGTTTTTTGTTTTAAAAATATGCAGCAGCAGGATTGTTGAAAATATGATTGAAAATTTTCCACATGTAGTAATTCAGATATCTTCTTCCTTTTTTTTTTGGACAAAAATCTTCATTATCATCAAATTGGTTGTATATTGATATGAGTCTACCTTAAACCTGTCTTAAGATTCGTTGTATCGTTGGCTCTGATATCACTTATTGGGATCGAAATAATCAGACGTCATGTGGAAGCTTATAATTGCAAAACCTTGAATGACGATAAATCAAACGATAAAGAAAAACATACTAAAAGAGGCATAATATTCTAATATGCTTTGATCAATTGATCTACATATGAAAACTAATATAAAAGCATAAAATTTATTGAGAGGAAAATCTCCCCCTAATCAAATCTCTCTAAACGACTACATTGTGGATGCTTTTCAAGCATTAAAAACTATGGAGAGAATAATTTCCCCATAAACAAGCCTCTCTAAATGACTACATTGTGGATGCTATTGTGTGTTATATTGTATGAGAGGGATTCTTCAATATATAGAGGTCCAAAACCTTTTCCTCCGAGAAAAAAACTAGCCAAATATGGAAGAGAATTATATTTTCCTTTCAGTAAAAATAAAGCAACTATGGTTATATTCTTACTTTCCTTCAAGAGAAAAGTAAAACTCAAATATGGTAAGAAAATCAGGGCAAAACCCTAACATTAGGTGTAAGACAACAAAAATCCAAGATATGATGATTTGTTGTAAACCCACTTAGTTTTGGTGGATGTCAAGAACCAAAATTGGTTATCACCAAAGTAAGTGTGAAACCAGATGTATCACTAAATTAGTTTTCCTATAAATAGGACCACTCACATCCTATTGAGGACACACAGAAGTGAAAGAAATAATATCAATCTTCAAGTCTCTTTCTTATATATGTTCTCTTGTATTTTAGTTTTATTATTTCACAACACGTTATCAGCACGAGGCTTAAATCATTTCCATTCCACTTTCAGGTATTTTTTCATATTCTATTTCAGCTTTTACTATGTCAAACTTATCAAAACTTGAGTTTGTGGCACTTGACTTTACCGGAAAAAATTATTTATCATGGGGCCTTGATGCTGAATTCACCTTGACGCTAAAGGTCTTGGGAATACTATTAAACAAGGAAATGAAGCATCAAGTCAAGATAAAGCGAAGACCATGATTTTCCTACGTCATCATCTCCATGAAGGATTAAAAATTGAATATTAAAACTATGAAAGATCCACTTGAGTTGTGGAATAATTTAAAGGATCGATATGAGCACCTAAAACTGACGGTATTACCAAAAGCTCGATATGACTGGATATATCTTTGTTCCAAGATTTTAAAATTGTAATTGATTATAATTCTGCTATCCATAAATTAAGTTCCGTATTAAAATTGTGTGGAGACACTATCATTGATGAAGACTTACTAGAGAAAACTTTTACCACTTTTCATGCTTCAGATGTGTTGCTACAACAACAATACCGTGAAAAGGAGTTCAAAAATATGCTGATTTAATTTCATGCCTACTTGTGGCTGAGCAAAATAATACCCTATTAATGAAAAATCATGAATCCGTTCGGCTGGGTCTGCTCCATTTCCTGAAGTGAATACAACAATAGCTTATGATAAGCCTAGGTAAAATAATTACCGTCGTCGGGGACGTGGCAAGAGACGTCATAATTATTGTCAGCATGGTGAGAATAAACAAGAAGCCAATAAGGGCTCTCAAAATAATCCTTCAAGAGGTAAAGTTAATATGTGCCACCAATGTGGTATGAAAGGTCATTGGCACGTGTTAATATGTGCCACCAATGTGGTATGAAAGGTCATTGGCACGTGTTTTCCGCACGCCCAATCATTTTATCAAGCTTTATAAGTCCTCCCTCAAAGTGAGAGAAAATAACGTAGAGGCATACTTGATCTTTCGAAATAATGTTGATGAAGCAGCTCCCTCAAACGAATATGATGATATTGACAAATCTTGCTTATAAATATACTCATTTAATTAGAAGCTGGAGACTTCTATAATGATATTGATTGAAGAACTGATCATCACACTGGGGAATAGCATTATGAAAAAAAAGTTGTTGTTTTCTTTCATGTTTGTCACTAATTTATTTTCCTTAAATTTATTTCCTAAAGCATCATGCCTTGCTAGTTTCTACATTTATAGCACACTTTCGTAAAGTTGTTTTTCACATTTCTTATAACGTACCTTTTATTTTTATGAAGAATATGGAAATTTCCCAGTCATCAGTTGGATCCAAGATCAATTATGTTGCTATATGTCTAATAGATAGTACTACAACGCACACTATTTTAAGAGATAAGAAATATTTCTCTTATTTGGTGATAAAAGAAGCCAACGTTAATACAATATTTGGAAGTACAAGATTAATTAAATGCTCCATAAAAGTTAATTTATTATTATGCGGAGGAACAAATTTGTCAATTAATGAAGCATTATATTGTAGTAAGTCTCAAAGAAACTTATTGAGTTTCAAAGACATTCGCCAAAAATGGATATCATATTGAGACTACAATTTATGAAAAGATTGAATATCTTTATATTACTAGATGTCGGTAAGAAATATGTGCTTGAAAAGTTATCCGCTCTTTCTTCTGGTTTATACTACACAAGTATTAACATGGTTAAAACGTGCATGCCATAGTAAATCAGAAGTTTACTAATTCAAATGATTTTATTATTTGGCATGACTGGTTGGGCCATCCCGATTCTAATATGATGCGCAAAACAATTGAGAATTCATAGGGACACTCTCTGAAGAACCAGAAGATTCTTCAATTTAAGGAATTCTCTTGTGCTGCATGTAGGGCTGGGCAAAAATACCGAAAACTGAAAAACCGGACCGAACCAAATTAATTCGGTTTTTCGATTCGGTTATAAATTTTTTTTTTAAAACAAATTCGGTGTTTGGTTCTGGGTCACCGGTTCTTCGATATTTCGGTTTAGCCGAAGAGTTACTATATGGATACGAAATGGGGTCAACATCTTTTGTGTAATGCATTTTCTTTTGGGGCCTCTCGTAGTTTGGCCAAGTTTATGCTTTGTTAACTACATTTTTCCCCTTATCCTTATACAACGACAATCTTGACATGGTTGCCAAAGTTAATTTTCTAAGATAGCTTTACTCTAATTGTCAACTGCTGCTGCTTTTTTTTTTTTTTTTTTTTTTTGCTTTTATATACTGAGTCATATGTATGTATATATTATGACGTGAATGATAGCTTTGAGAAATTGTAGGATCTCCATTCTTTCTGCCTTATAGAAAAAAGAGGATATCTGTTCATTATTTTTCTCATGTTTCTCTTATGGGGTAAATATTTCAAACTTTACAAACGAAAGGCTTTTCTCATACCATCCCTCTCTCATAGTCATCTCAATAATCATAACTTTACAGTAAGATAGAGGAGCTTGGCAGCTTCAAAGGTTTACGTCACACAAGGTTGTGTTTATAAATCTAACAGCATTGCAATAGTTTGCCCAATCTAGTTTATGTTGTTGGTCTTCCTGGAAGGGTGATCATCGCACCATATAGCCTAACTCCTTCTGAATAAAAATTAAAACAGCCTATTTTAGATTAAAAAACATAAAATAGCTCATTTTTATTTAAAAGGGTAGTCCATTTTACAAGCAGAAAAATAGCCTGTTTTAGGCCCATGCCAAAAAATCGAATTAGAAAAACCGAAATCGAACCGAACTAATTCGACTCAGTGTTCGATATCCACTTCCAAAAAAACCGAAAAGTCACATACAATTGGTGTCAATGACCTGCAACACTAATAAAGTTTATCGCTTAAAAAAGTGAACGAGCAAGTAATGACACTATCAATATCAATACGATCAATTGGTTAGTGATACCTGTTGGCTAAATTACCCTGATTGGGTAGATAGATACACCAAACATAGTACCTAATGCACAGATAATTTTACTCCCAAATTCACTTTCATTTACGCAATATCTAGAGGTTTAAGGATCAATCCCACTTGATACATTTTTTCCCTCTGTTCTTTAATAGTGCACCGATCTTCTAGAAATTCTAGATTCGTCTCTAAATGTTCCTTTGTCACCATAGATTGAACTCGCTGTAAACACTTAGCCTTTAATTCCATAGTCTTTCTCTCTTTGTTTAAAGGGAGTCAATAGTGACACTTCTTCGGTAGAGAATTACACTGTATAACTAGCTTAAAGTTTTTTTTTTCATGTATATAAATATTCTTTGAAAGGTGTAAATTATATTTTGACTCCTTTTATTGAAAATTTTGATTCTGCCATTAAACACTAGCTGTCAGTGGCGGAGGAGAGTATTAGTTCAGATTCGGATAAACCCAATAAGTTTTGTTTAGAAAATCTATTAAATATGTATAAATTTTTAACTGCGGACACAGTAACTATGATGACTATATATGTATTTCATGGCAAATTCAACCCCTAAAGGTCAAATTCTTACTCCTCCGGTGCAAGATGCCCTTGACTACATGCTCATTTAAGCTATAGGTTGGTTGGCCATCACTCTGAAAGTAGACCAATCTAAAAATATCTTCAATATTAAGACCTTTCATTAATAAAATTGATTGCGCGTTAAGTCTGGAGACTACAGATATGGGACATAATTAATGTCCCCTTTTGAATTTCAAGTTGTGTAACCTCATGACTCATGAGGATGAACAAATTGTTTCCAAAGTAGGGCGCAGCTTTGGCTAATTTAGTATTTTCTCTCTTCATTTACTTAGTAGGCGGTTTGGCCATGAAAACCAAATATTTTTCACTTTATTTGGTATTTTGGAGTTGGAGTTGAAGATGGAGTTGTGTTTGGTTATAGTTTTTGCAAATGATATTTGATTGTTTGAATGTATTGAAAGTGGAAAAAGTGGAAAAAAAAAAAGTAAAAAACAAGTTTTGGTTGTTTTCCAAATTTCAAATACAACTTCAAGTTGTATTTGGAATTTTTATTGCCAAACACCATAAAGTGAAAAAAGTGAGAAAAGTTTCCGAAAAAAAGTGAATAATTTTCATTGACGAAAGGGCCCTTAAACTCGTAAGTTTTTTTTTTTTTTTAATTCACAAAAAAGTCACACCAGTCACTTAAACTCGTAAGTAGTAAGTAGCATTCAAGATAACAGAAACAAATATTCAACTATGAAATTTAGGATATGTAACTAGTACTCCCTCTGTCCATTTTTACTTATCCTTTATACTAAAAATAGATGTCAATTTTTACTTGTTCAGTTTAGAAAATCAAGACAATATTTAAAACTTAGTTCCTAATTTATCCTTATTATTTACTATAATCACTCACTGCAATAAGTTGGATAATTTGTGGAGGTTGAAAGTTACCTCCTTTTTTTTTTGGTCAGTTTCCCAGCCCCCGGGTATTTTTATTATTCCCAAAAAATTCGCACCAGTCACTTAAACTCGTAAGTAGTAAGTAGCATTCAAGATATCAGAAACAAATATTCAACTATGAAATTTAGGATTTGTAACTAGTACTCCCTCCGTCCATTTTTACTTATCCTTTATATTAAAAATAGATGTCAATTTTTACTTGTTCAGTGTCGAAAATCAAGACAATATTTAACACTTAGTTCCTAATTTACCCTTATTATTTACTATAATCATTCACTACAAAAATTGGGTAATTTGCGGAGGTTGAAAGTTGCAATTCGCAGAGGTTTTAGCCTCAACTATTTGCTAGCGGAAGATAAAACCCTGACAAATTGCAACTTTCAACCTCCGCAAATTACCCATTTTTTGTAGTGACTTATCAATGCATTTTCCAAAATATTGCATTTATTATGTCTAAAGGGTGATATAGTAAAATTGTCATTCTATTTTTGTCTCCTTAATAGGCGTGCCAAGTCAATACATGACAAGTAAAAACAAAATGAATGAGTATTTTATACCAAGCCGTGAAAACAGCCTTTTGTGGAATATGCAGATGAAGGATTTATAAGAAACGGTCAAATTGCGTGCTCCAGTCGGTCTTAATTGCATTCCATAAGGTTAGTTTTTTCAGTGATGAGTGTGTGTATTTTGTAGGGCCGTTCAAAACCGAACCGTTACTGATAACCCAACTGTAAAATTGGCTTATTGGTGTTGGGTTATTGGATTAGCGGTTGGGAAACGGGTTAAAATTTTATTATTAACGGTTTATTGGTGCGGGGGCGGATTACTCAATTTTCTTATCGGGTAAACCGTTAATCCGTTAAGAATTTATCATATTTATATTTTTACTCCTAAACATATAAAATATATATTGTAAACCTAAAGCAAAAATCTAAAGCTAAAGCCCAACCCCACATCTTACCCCTTAGGAACCTAATTTCCCTAAAGAGCAGCAACTACGAGAGTGTTGCTAAAGGCAAACAAATCAGAAACTATTATCCAGGATGTCTTTCCTCTTTCATCTTTCTTCATTCGTCTTTGTTATGTTTTGGTGCTTCAAAAAAATTGTGCTTAAACATATCAAATGAATTGGTTCTCCTGCTTTCATGCCTGATTTGAAGTTGCAAATGATTTCCTTTCGATGAAGTTTCTGTTAATCACTGGAGAGTTTATACACTAAAATTTATATATATATATATATATTTGGTAAATAAAAGTTATATTTTTTTTATGTGTAGCTAACTCCTCATAATGCTTTGAACTTTGATTTGGCCTGATCTATTTCTATTTTGAACCGACTTGATTAGCTTTACGATTTGCTGGAACTTATGAATTGTAAAGTGATAGTTGTTACATAATTTAACCGATACACCGCCCGATAATTGCTAGCCCGATATCGACCAACCAATATCTTATCGGTTGGCTAGCGGATTTATATATTTAAAAGCCGATAACCGATAAGCCAAACCATTAAGTGTCATAATCCGCCCGATAAGCAGCCCTAGTATTTGGACTTTCCCTATCCCTTTCCATCAACATCTCTTTAGAGACCCTTTCATCACGTTTAGACAGCCTTCAATACCAACCACAGATAAATTCCCCACTTGTATATACCCTCCCCAAAGAAAATTAACCACATGCTTCTTTTAACTTTTGAGATAATGAGCAAAAATACATCTGAACTATCATATTTTCGCAAATTGGATAATTCAACATCAGTTGTTTCCTTTTCCTGCCTGAACTATCACCATCAACTCAACTAGATGTGTTTAAACACATCTAGTTGAGTTGATGGTGATAGTTCAGGCAGGAAAAGGGAACAACTGATAGTTGGCCTAATTGGTTTGGAGGTGTGTTTTAATACATGGATGATATTAGTTCAGGAAAAGGGAACAGCTGATAATTGGGATGTGAAACTTGCGAAAAAGTGATAGTTCAGGTATTTTTTTAACCATAACTCTCAACTTTCCTTTCTTTACCATGCTGTTTTTCTTCCCCTATATTTGCACCAGAAATACACACATCACATGTTATAAACTTCTTCAACCTGTCTTTTTTAATTTGCCTTTTTTTTTTTTTTTTTAACTCTTTAGAGATTGTCCTCTGTGTTTGCAAGAATAATTAATTAAATGTCAGTTTCGATTGGATATTTAGTTGTAATTTAACTGGTTTTCATTTAGTAATGTAGGTCCCCAAGTGGTTGCAAAATAATTGTACATCTATCCCATTAGAGATGCAGTAGTTGGCTTACTATGTAGGATTGTTCCGGACAAAGTTTCTACTGTTAGCTAATCAAACTTGTTCGGGATTTAGACATAGTTATTGCCAAAGTTAAGTAATTATTTGGTTCTGACATGACTTATGTATGCTAAGTGAATTGGGTGGGGTTGAACTGAACTCTAATTTTGACCAGAATTCTAGTTTTGACCTGAATGGCAGTATAGATAGTGTATACTCTATACTAAATATACATATACTATATATGTAATATACATAGCTATACACAGCCTGTACAGCCGAAGTGTATACGTAATGTATAATAAGGCCATGTTGGTAAGCTAGTTGGCCGAAAACTACATTTACGTTAAATTTTAATAGGTTGAAAATTATTTAAATACTGTTCACTCTTTCTCTAGTGTCTAAGTGGTGTCCTAACCTGGAATAAACCTTAAAAAAAATGCGAATTGGTGGAAAAACATACGATCATTTTTTTGGAAAAGGAAAAAACTGTAGAATCTTTTTAGGCAACATTTTATTATACTCAAAAGTCATAAATGTACATTAAAATTAGAAGCTTACGTTGCATTAATTGGTGTAAATTTTGAAGTTGCTGTAGCAAAACATAGAATATAATGTTGTAGTAACTTGTAATGTTTTGTGGGACAAGTGCAAATGACTAATTATTTGCAATTTTAATTGCAAAAGTTCGTCGATAGCCTACAAACGTGAATAACACAACTACGATGCTTATTAATATACAGGTAGGGGTCAAGTTTAACATGCACCATAAGACTGTAGAACTCATTTATCTATATTATTTTAAAAGCATAAATACAAATGTTGGTAGATCGAAATATCCTTCAAATATTGAATGATTTTTATACCCTTTAAAGATAAATTGAGTCTTAATAACATAATTCTATAATGAATAAAATTGTAAATTTAATAACTTCTCCTAATATGAATTAGCATAAACTTCTAATCTTAATCAAACACCGCCTATAGGATCCTTCAAATTCTACTTCCAACGTGCATGATATAGGATATAATCCTATTTGTTTATGGACATCAAAGACGATAGTAGATTGAAAAAATTGATTTTCCATCCTTTTTCAATTTGAATCGTACATTTTAATTTGATATGAGCCTATTGTAAGAATTGATTTAGAAAACGAAGGAGCCAAACAATTTTTTTATTTTCTACAAATTTTCAAAGCAAAAAATTTAAGGACTAATTACACTATTAAACACCAATGTAACATGACTCAGTTCCATATCCCCTGTATTTTAAAATTAAACACTTACACCTCCTATATTATGGAATTCCTATTACATCCCCTATGATGTATATATTCAAAACTGGGTATATCAAAACTAGGTACTACTGCTTCTACTACTACTTTGATTGAGTAAAACAAATAATAATGTTGATTGATCTTTATACTTCTTATTAATTAAATTATCTCTATAATGTTAATTAACAAAAAAGTAAAAATATTTCATTTATAGAGTCCAAGTTAAAATATAGAGATAGGGTCCAAGACCAATATGTTGAGAATGATTAGCAAATAAATATGCTAGAACGCAATAGGTAGGATAGTAGTCCTATACCCATATGACTTCTATTAAAGACAACATAGTGTATTAAATAAGTCAATTAAGAATCGACGTTAGGAGAGTCTTTTCTTTCCTCTTTTTTTTTTTTTTTTTTATCATAATTAAGAACTTTGATATATCTCATGTCCTAAATATTCACCAGGTTAAAAGATAATATAAGATTAGAAATATTTTTATTTAGTTTTTATGGCAAATAATATCGGAATGTTTAACCTAAAATCTAGATTAAAGATTAACAATTGAATTTATAAAATAAGGTCACAGACAAGTGAATTATCTAATTTTAATTAATCTCTAGACAGTGATTACCATGTGTCGGCATTATGGTTACTTAATCTTTAAAATTGAATTATTTTAGTTGTAACATGTTTTCTATATGAGTAAAAAGAAGAAAAAGTTTAATACCAGTAACATCAATTTCAAAGAAGTATTAAGTGGATACAATCCTATTCTATAGTAATATTTTTGTAACTCATTAAATAAATATATATAATTACAAATAATATTATCTAATATCTTTTACTATGGTTGAGATTGACATAACGTGCAACTGCACGTTTATAATTATTTTAAAAGCATGAATATAAATGTTGGTAGACTAAAATAGCCTTTAACTATTAAACGACTTTTATACCCTATTAGTCTAATTCTACTATATTTCTATTGACTATTTTGGTAAATATATAAAGTGCCGCAACTAAAACTAGAGTTTAAAGCAAATACTACTTTTAATTTTCGATTTCGAATCAAGTTAGTTAAAGAGTTGATATCACATTCAAATTAGGAAGTATCAAACGGATGCCCTTATTTTCCTTGGAGTAATTGTGTGATTGAAAGTTATTCGTGCACGTTAGAATTTGAAGTCTAACAAATAAAATGATTAGGTAATTATTAGACCATAATTTGATAGGGTTAGGTATTTTTAGATTACTTTATATGCGTGGTCTTAAAAGATAGAATAAGAGTCGTTAAACTAAAGTAACATATTCATTTCAAGATAATGAGTAACGTAAACGTTGAATAAAATTATAATCTTAAATATATATCCAATATTTAGGATTTTGAATTCAATTAATAATAAAATATCATTAAATTAATTATTCCTTTTGGAGAAATTAAGGTACGTTTAAGGAACTAATTATTTAAGTTTTTATTTTTAATAGTTAAAAGAGACGGAAGGCAGTTCTTAAATATTTGGAAATCAACGAGGAAACAAAAATTGCAGTTGAAGGTTTATATTCTATGTACGCTATTCGTAAAACATGTATAGAGACTACTAGAAGATCATTTTTTTTTTGGGTTTAGTTATTTTACAAAGTTGATAATCTGCATTGTGTAGGATATGGTATGAGTTTATTTTTCCTATATCTATTTTTGTGATTTATTAATTATGTTAACTTATTTTTCATGAGGTGCTAATTTGTGAATTCATATTTATATTTATTTATGGATTGGTTGGATGTTTTTGTTTTTATGTATTACTTGAATTTTTAATAGAAGATATAATTATACCTTATTTTAGTGATCACTTAATTTTTAAGTTATTTTCTAAATACTTTTAAAATTGATTGATATTCTTGTAATGTAATTTTGTTTAGTAATGATTTTCAGCACCAAAAAAAAAATGACAATAAACAAATATATGGTCACTTATTCTCTAATATTGTATTATCTTAGTCATGACATGTTTTCTCTATGGGGAAAAAGAAGAAAAAAATAAATACTGAGAATATCAATTTCAACAAAGTATAACGTAGGTGCAATCCTAAATCATATACTATAGTAACATTTTTGTAACTCACAAAATAAATTTATATAATTACAATAATGTTATCTAATAATTTTTTACTGGGATTGACTGGGAATAACGTGCAACTGCACGTTTGAGAAGTATTAAGTGGCTACAACAAATAATATTTTTGTGCCTCATGAAATGAATAGTACGTATGTAATTTCAAACAAAAATACCTAACATATGTTATGATTGACATGGATTAACGTGCGAGACGTGTTCATAGAGACTAGTAAAATTAAAATGGAAGGAAAAAATACCAGTGCGATGTTTCTATAGATTTATGAAAGATCTTGCATGTATTTGTTTTCTGTGGCTTAGATTCATACTACGTACTCCCTCCGTTCACTTTTACTTGTCCACTTTAGACTTTTCACGCTGTTTAAGAAAATAATAAATGAAGCGCATAATTTACCAATTTACCCATATTAATTGGTGCATATTTTATTGGATTTGAAAAATGATTTGAAGTGAGTATTTAATACTATGGTTAAAACAGGAAGAAAAAAGTCATCTTATCTTGATATGCGAAAAATGACAAGTAAAAATGAAAATATATTTTGAAATAGTGGACAAGTAAAAGTGATCAGAGGGAGTAATATTTATATCAAAGAAAATAGAAACTACGGTTCCTTAAATAAATGCCGTATAAAGTTTTTGTCATCTCATATTTATGAGACAATAATTGAATTTTAATTTCCCCAACTCAATAAATGTTATTAAATGGTAGGAAAAAACCACTAGACCAAGGGTGTGTTTGGCATGTTGGAAAATATATTTTTATTTCTATAGTAGAAGTAGAAAAAACAAGTTTCAATATCGCCAATTTATTTTCATTGTATCCCCACCCCTAATGTTGTGTGAGTAAATAGCAAAATTAGCCCCTTGTGTTTTAGTTATGATTTTAAATGGTCTTAAATATAACATAACAATTTTAATCTAAAATTAATTACTTTTATTTGTTATTATTAAAACACACGAGTGTTATCTTTGACGAAATTGTCTCATAAGAAGCATGCGTAGCGATTTAAACTAAGAAGCCATTATATGTCAAACTTCTCCGAATTTATTTCCCCTAATTTAATTTATACCTTTAGAAAATTTTTATTGACACCAATTAAATACATCATTCTCTTTGTTCGATCGTCATTTACATGAAACAACAAATGAATCAATTTATATATCCTCTGAATCCTCAGTAACAATTATTAATGTTATTGAAATCGTATAGTTACGAGTTTTTCCTAAGGCCCAAATTAGGAAACTGAATAAAAAACGTCTACTGCGATAGTTTTTTTTAAATTTTGTTTTATTAAACTTAAACTATAAACAAGCATTTAAAAAGGCAATTTCATCAAACATAACTATCAATACATATTATTATAAATATAACGGAAAAGGGCCAAATATATTCCTATACTACTGGAAAAGGGCCAAATATACCCTTCAGTATACTTTGGGGTCAAATATACCTCTATTGTTATACTATTAGTTCAAATATACCTCTTCTCCGTTAAAGTTGTTCAAGATGGACATCCAATCTTATGTGGCACTAACATTAGATGAACTGGATGTCACGCGGCATGTCACCTCAGTACCCCCAACTTATTTTACCCCTCACCTCTATTTGTTTTTCCTCCTGCATTAAAATTTTCTTTCCCTCCACCGCCATTGCCACCATTACCGTCACCATGAATTCCAATATCTCGTGATTTAACTCACAGCAACAATCGAATGACGACATTAACAATTATGGAGAGAACCCAAAAGAACTGTGGAAGAACGGAAAAAGCTGATGAAGAAAAAGAGAAAGAACAATTAAGACTCTAGCTCAAAATTGAGAAACTCCAATCAGTAGAATGACAATTAAAAGTCCAATAACGTGTGATTTAACCCACAACAACCATTCAATGGTGAAATTAACAAACTGGGGAAAACCCAACCCAAAGGAATCCGAGAAAGACATGCAATATTTATGGTTGTTGTTCTAATCTCTGATGGTAATTTCTTTTGGTGGGGTCATGTTTTTTTTTTTTTAATCAAAATTCTTTAAGTGGTATGAGAAAAAGAGTGAAAATTAACTTGATTAGTAAGTGTATTCCGTAGAATTCAAATTCACATATTTTTAATCTTTTGCTTCTGATTTTCCTCTTTTTGTGAAAGTGATTAAGAAATTATTGTTTGAATTATAGCCATTAAAAATTCACTTACGCTTCTGGGGTAAGTCTGGAATTCCTTTGGGTCTCAAAGTAAAATAATTAATCTGTAGTTAGTATTTTTTGCTTATATATGTTGATTGGTGCTTCACAATTGAATCTTCAAGTTACATGTCAATTCAATTTGATTGTCTTTTTGAAAGAAGAATATATTCAGGTTCGGGGTTTCCTTCAGCTTCTACTCATACTTATAGTGATTTTTGCTTTTGCAACATTAATCTCTTTTCACATTTATTAGAGTAAGAATAAAAATGAAAAAGTAATTAAATTCTATCTTATTTTAAAATATAAATATTTTAAGTATATTTATTTTAGTAAACATAACAAATAAATGACATGGCGGAATAACAAATACAACAGTTCAATATCTAGATTAGATCTCAGGCTAATATAAAAAAAGAAAGAAAATTGTATGATTTGACTACTTAACCTTTTGAAGAAAACAATAATATGAGGTCCATATTTTTTGCCGTACAATAGTTTCATTTGCTCCCACTAATTGGTTGATACGCATATGGTAATGAATCCATCATTATTGACTTAATGAGATACTTTAGAAATTACAGGAATACTGTTCGATTTTTAAATTTGGAATGCACTTTTTTTTTGACATTATTACTTTACACTGTTTTTATGCATATATATATATAGATACTATGTTCAAAAGATGATTAATATAACATTTTAGTTTGTGTTCCGTATCCAAAAATTTATTATATTAGTGTTTGCTACGAATACAAAGGCTGCAAAAATTTATTAATACTTTTTAAAAGAGAAGACTTGTTTAAAAGGAAACAAGTTTCCTCTCTTTGGAATAAAACAATAGCAATATTTAAACATCAGTTGATACTTTCAATTTTAATTCGATTAATTTAAAGGTGTAAAATACTTATTATTTTTTATCAAATTTTGATTTGGATAATTCTAATTCAAATTGTTAAATTAATTTTACATGTTTAAAACGAAACAAAGTAAAAATTTGATAAACACGATTAATATAACATTGTAGTTTGTGCTCCGTATCCAAAACTTTATTATATTAGTGTTTGCTATGAATACAAAGTCTACAAAAATTTATTATTACTTTTTAAAAGAGAAGACTTGTTTAAAAAGAAACTATTTTCCTCTCTTTGAGATAAAAACCATAGCAATATTTAAGCATCAGTTGATACTTTCAGTTTTAAATCGATTAATTTAAAGGTGTAAAATACTTATTAATTTTTCCCAAAGTTTGATTTGGATGATTCTGATTCAAATTGTTAAATTAATTTTACATGTTTAATAGGAAACAAAGTAGAAATTTGATTTTCTATTTAAACGAAGAACTACTATTTTTTAATTTTTGGTAAATACTCTCGATTTAGCTCATTTTACTTGTCATGTTTTTTTTTTTTTTTGCATGGTTTTTTAAGGAAACGTTAATTAGAATTAGAATTTGACCAATTTACCTTATTCATTATTTGATCTCCACATTATTTTTTCTTTTACGACATTAACCTCTTTTTATATTTATTAGAGTAGGAATAAAAATGAAAAAGTAATTAAATTCTATCTTATTTTAAAATATAAATATTTTAAGTATATTTATTTTAGTAAACATAACAAATAAATGACATGGTGGAATCTAGATTAGATTTTAGGCTAATATAAAAAAAGAATTGTATGATTTGGCTAGTTAACCTTTTGAAGAAAAGGCATAATATGGGATCTATATTTTTTTATGTACAATAATTTCATTTGCTCTCACTAATGGGTTGATACACATGTGATAATAAATCCATCATTATTGACTTAATGAGATACTTTGGAAATTACATGAATATTGTTTGATTTTTTAATATGGGATGCACTTTTTTTTTTACATTATTTATTTTTTTATTATGGGATCCACCTTTTTTTTTTTATATTACTTTATTTTGTTAATATGGGTGGAAATGATGGGTTCCACTTTTTTTTTTTTTTTTTTTTTAAATTGCTTGGTGTTTAGTATGGGGCCTACCCCTTTTTTTTTTTGGTGGAATGGACGACGATCCACCCGTGCTTCTATATAGTTAGAATAATCATCATTTATAATAGTATTTTAGTATATAACGATCAAGTTTTTTGGAAAAACTTTAATGTTTATACTATATCTTCTCTATAACAGTATTTTGCTATTGCAGCCATAAAAATCCGGCCAAACGGCAATATTATAGAGATATTTGACTGTATAAGAATTCGTTAGTTACATTAAATTAACTTGTTTCAAAGTTGGATACGTTCACTATATTATTACCTTCTTTAGTTAGTTTTTTTATTATCAAAATCAAAATCAAGCTTGGCTTATTGTGTGAGTCGTGGAACACTATTAGTTCCAATTCTAACAATTTAAGAATACATTAACGGTTGAATAACAAAAGTGTAGAACTCAAATTGAGCAGTTTCTTCTATTAATTTGCGTTAAACGGTCTTTTTAAAAGATAAATGAAGAATTAAAACAAATTGGAAAAATAGAGATCAAGTAAACATTACCTCACTAAGCATTAAATAGAAGAGATTTTTATATAAAGGTAAAAGGATGGTATATTTTATAGAGAAAAATCATCATATCTAGGATTTTTTTTGTCTTACACCGTGTCTTAAAACACTGGAATATCAAGCAGAGAACCGAATTTCAGTTAATTTGATTTAAATCATCCACACTAGAGTTTTCCGCTGATGAATAAATTAAGTATCCACTTGAGTGTTAACTACCGCAAAATTTCTTTTTCCTATTCTTTTTAAAAATATTTCTTCAGATTTATCTGGTCATCATTTTAAATAAATTAATATAACTAAACATAATTAGTGTTTGCCTGTAGTTTATTATTTTCATGATTTGTTAAAAAGAATACTACATCAGAATGATTGGTTTCTAGTCTATTGTACAATATTAATATATATAAAAAATAAAGCTAAGCTACTAGCTATAATTAAATTTGAATGGATTTTCGAAAATTATGGCATATAGTGTATGGAAATGAGTTTATTATATTTTATGAGTAATATTCTATCATGTCTTAAAAATGTTTTACAACTATTTACCGAATGATCAATTTCTTTTTCAGCAATTGACTGAAAAGATTTTTCACAGGAGACACAAATGCATAAAAAGCGAATTATTCACTAGTCATGTAGACAATAGGAGGGTGCTCAGACGGTAAACACCTCCATCTCCGACTTGAAGATTGTGAGGCTCGAGTCGCCAAGAGAGCAAAGAGGAAAAAGCTCCTGCGGGAGGGGTAAAACAAAAGAAATACTAAAAAAATAAATCGTGTAGATATATCGTATGTACATGAACATGATCGCCAACTTCTTCAAGTATAGTTCTTTTAATTGATTGATTGGTTATGATTATATTTTTATTTGTATAATAATACAGATAA